>NC_091152.1:1297545-1464405 GCF_040958095.1 Procambarus clarkii
CCTATTAGACTATTTTACAGGAACTTCTTTTCCACAGCTCATAAAACAGAGGATAGGGTCCTGAAAGATATTGTTAATAGAAACGTTATCCCTACAGACAAAAATCAGAGGATACAACTGACGATTTACTATAAAACCAGAAAAACGGCCAGCCTACTCATGAGAAACTCTCCAGACACAAAGCAGAACGCTTTAAAAGAGACCAACGTCGTCTATGCCTTCAAATGCCCACTTGGGCATTTTTTCGGAATAAGCTCCAAAAAACCCAGTGTATAGGCAAGACAACAACATCTCTTTCTAGGCGTTTAACGATGCATAAACAACAGGGCTCCATTAAGGAACATATAATCTCTTCCCACAACCAAACCATCGCCAGAGAAATCCTAGTAAACAACACAGAAATCATCGATAGATACAGCGACAGCAGGCGGCTTGACGTTTGCGAGGCACTACACATTAAGAAGTCAACACCGGCAATCAACAGCCAATTAATGCACAACTATATTCTACCCACCTCAAGACTCCGCTCCAATATAGAAGCATCAAGAAATATGGACCAATAGGCTTTCTACAATCACTTCCATTTCAATACCCATTGTTTCGTGTTCTGTCTTGTGTTGATGAAATTAATACCCTATTAATGCCACCTCTTGTTCTGTCTTGTGTTGATGAAATTAATACCTTATTAATGCCACCTCACCCCATCCACCTCACTCAAATGTAGATATAAACAAAAATCGAAGATGTGTAAGTTCTATTCAGTTGTGTATTTGTAAAATAAAGTCTTTGAAAATGTAATAAGTTTTACGAAACGCGCTCGTGTCGCGTCAGACTAGAAATAAAAATGAATTTTGGAGAATTGATTTTTGAATTACCTCCAACAGTGAAAAGAAATGTACGAAAGATTGAGAAAATTCGTGTTAGAATTATTATTCTTACTTTTTCGGTCATATTTAATATATATATATATATATATATATATATATATATATATATATATATATATATATATATATATATATATATATATATATATATATATATATATATATATATATATATATATATATATATATATATATATATATATATATATATATATATATATATATATATATATATATATATATATATATATATATATATATATGACAATGTCAGACCACGGAGGAAAAAATGAAACACTCCTTTTGAAGATGTATTAATATACGAAAGTACTTAAGGAAATTCCTGTTTCATTTTTCCTCCGTGGTCTGACATTGTCACATTTTTAATCACGTGTTTATTTTCGTGATATACACACATATATATATGTGTGTCCAGAACTAAGAGGCATGAGTTACGAGGAAAGGCTGCGGGAAATGCACCTTACGACACTGGAAGACAGAAGAGTAAGGGGAGACATGATCACAACCTACAAAATCCTCAGAGGAATCAACCGGGTAAACAAGGATAAACTATTCAACACTGGTGGGACGCGAACAAGGGGACACAGGTGGAAACTGAGCACCCACATAAGCCACAGAGACGTTAGAAGGAACTTTTTCAGTGTCAGAGTAGTTAACGGATGGAATGCATTAGGCAGTGATGTGGTGGAGGCTGACTCTATACACAGTTTTAAATGTAGATATGATAGAGCCCAGTAGGCTCAGGAACTCTCAGGAACTCAGTAGGAAATCACTCTCTTAAGCCTCTTCATCATTCTCTTGAGCCTCTGCGTCACTCTCAAGAGCCTCTGCATCCCTCTCTTGTGCCTCTGCATCCCTCACTTGAACCTCTGCATCCCTCTCTTGAGCCTCTGCATCCCTCTCTTAAGCCTCTGCACCACTCTCTTAAGCCTCTGCATCACTCTCGTAAGCCTCTGAATCACTCTCTTGAGCCTCTGCATCCCTCTCTTGAATTCCTGCATCCCTCTCATGAGACTCTGCATCCCTCTCCTGAGCTTTTGCATCACTCTCTTAAGCCTCTTCATCCCTCTCATGAGCCTTTGCATCACTCTCTTAAGCCTCTGCATCCCTCTCTTGAGCATCTGCATCCCTCACTTGAGCCTCTGTATCCCTCTCATGAGCCTCTGCATCCCTCTCTGGAGCCTCAGCATACCTCTCTTGAGCCTTTTGCAGCACTCTCTTGAGCCTCTGAATCATTCTCTTGAGCCTCTGCATCCCACTATTAAGCCTCTGCATCACTCTCTTGATCCTCTGCATCCATCTATTAAGCCTCTGCGTCACTCTCTTGAGCCTCTGCATCCCTTTCTTGAGCCTCTGCATCACTCTCTTAAGCCTCTGCAACACTCTCTTCAGCCTCTGCATCACTCTCTTAAGCCTCTGCATCACTCTCTTCGGCCTCTGCATCACTCTCATGATCCTCTGCATCACTCTCTTGAGCCTCTGCATCGCTCTCTTGAGCCTCGACATCACTCTTTTGAGCCTCGGCATTACTCTCTTGAGACTCTGCATCACTCTCTTCAGCCTCTGCAACACTCTCTTGAGCCTCTGCATCCCTCTCTGGAGCCTCAGCATCCCTCTCTTTAACCTCTACAGCTCTCTCTTGAGCCTCTGCATCATTCTCTTGAACCTCTGCATCCCTCTCTTAAGCCTCTGCATCACTCTCTGGAGCCTCAGCATCCCTCCCTTTAACCTCTGCAGCACTCTCTTGAGCCTCTGCATCCCTTTCTTAATCCTCTGCATCACTCTCTTGAGCCTCTGCATCACTCTCATGATCCTCTGCATCACTCTCTTGAGCCTCTGCATCGCTCTCTTGAGCCTCGACATTACTCTCTTGAGCCTCTGCATTACTCTCTTGAGACTCTGCATCACTCTCTAAACCCTCTGCATCTCTCTCTTCAGCCTCTGCAACACTCTCTTGAGCCTCTGCATCCCTCTCTGGAGCCTCAGCATCCCTCTCTTTAACGTCTGCAGCACTCTCTTGAACCTCTGCATCATTCTCTTGAACCTCTGCATCCCTCTCTTAAGCCTCTGCATCACTCTCTGGAGCCTCTGCATCCCTCTCTTAAACCTCTGCATCACTCACTTAAGCCTCTGCATCACTCTCTTAAGCCTCTGCATCTCTCTCTTCAGCCTCTGCAACACTCTTTTGAGCCTCTGCATCACTCTCTTGAGCCTCTGCATCCCACTATTGAGCCTCTGCATCACTCTCTTGAGCCTATGCATCACTCTCTTGAGCCTCTGCATCACTCTCTCAAGCCTCTGCATCCCTCTCCTGAGCCTCTGCATCACTATTTTGAGTCTCTGCATCCCTCTCTTAAGCCTCTGCATCCCCTGTCTTGAGCCTCTGTATCACTCTCTTGAGTCTCTTCATACCTCTCTTAAGCCTCTGCATCATTCTCTTCAGCCTCTGTATCACTCTCTTAAGCCCCTGCATCATTCTCTTCAGCCTCTGCATCACTCTCCTGAGCCTCTGCATCATTCTCTTCAGCCACTGCATCCCTCTCTTAAGCCTCTGCATCATTCTCTTCAGCCTCTGCATTCCTCTCTTAAACCTCTGCATCACTCTCCTGATCCTCTGCATCCCTCTCTTAAGCCTCTGCATCATTCTCTTGAGCCCCTGCATCATTCTTTTGAGCCTCTGCATCCCTCTCATAAGCCTCTACATCATTCTCTTGTGCCTCTGCATCACTCTCTTGATCCTCTGCATCACTCTCTTGAGCCTCTGCATCATTCTCTTGATCCTCTGCATCACTCTCTCGAGCCTCTGCATCACTCTCTTGAGCCTCTGCATCACTCTCTTGAGCCTCTGCATCACTCTCTTGAGCCTCTGCATCACTCTCTTGAGCCTCTGTATCACTCTCTTTTGCCTCTGCATCCCTCTCTTCATCCTCTGCATCACTCCCTTGAGCCTCCGCATCATTTTCCTGAGCCTCTGCATCCCTCTCTTAAGCTTCTGCATCTCTCTCTTCAGCCTCTGCATCACTCTCGTGAGCCTCTTCATCCCTCTCTGGAGCCTTTGCATCCCTCTTTTTAGCCTCTGGAAAACGTGGAAAATCGGCAAAATATTGCCTAATTCGATGATATTTTGTTTAATTCACATAAGAGAAAAGGGGGATGATAAACGTCAAAATATTGCTAAATTCGATGATTTTTTGTACAAACCAAATGCAAGAATGCTAGCTAAAAAAGCAATATTATGCGAAATTCTGAGATTTGAAGGCCAAATAACATATCGTGAGAAAACATGAAGTAGTATCGAAATATTGGTAAAAACGAATATATTTACATAAAATCACACTACATGAAAAACGTGAAAAATGTCACTATATTACCAAATTTGAGGATTTTAACTTCAAATTATAGAGCGGGGTTTAGTATTACTTACATCCTAGAAAAGACATATTAAAATGTTGTTTCCAATACAAATGGTAAAAATCAATGTGTTTTCATTAGAATTTACTAAAATGTTACTGATTTTATGTTTATATTACCAATGGAAGATGTACACGTAAAACCGCTCTAATCCGGCTGAAACGTCGATATATGCAATAAAAACAGAACTTCTCCACTTTTTAATATCTTACACAGTATCTTAACGAGAAACAAGTAATTGGTTGCAAATGAAGTATTTATGGTTAATTTCTAACCAATTATATGATTGCATCATTTTTATCGTATATATAATGAATTAATAACAATAAACTGAAAATTCACAAAAACGTAGAAAAACAGCAAAATACTGCCTAATTCGATGATATTTTGTTTAAATCACATAAGGGAAAAGGGGGGATGATAAACGTCAAAATATTGTTAAATTCGGTAATTTTTTTTAACAAACCAAATGCAAGAAAACTAGCAAAAAAATGCAATATTTTCGAAATTCTGAGATTTGAAGGCCAAATCACATATCGTGAGAAAACATAAAGTAATATCGAAATATTGGTAAAAACGAATATATTTACGTAATTTCACACTACATGAAAAAAGTGAAAAAAGTCATTATATTACCAAATTTGAGGATTTTAACTTCAAATTATAAGTCGAGGTTCCGTATTACTTAGATCCTAGAAAAGACATATTAAAATGTTGTTTCCAATACAAATGATAAAAATCAATGTGTTTTCATTAGAATTAACTAAAATGTTCCTGATTTTATGTTTATATTACCAATGGATGATGTACACGTAAAACCGCTCTAATCCTAGGCTGAAACGTCGATATATGCAATAAAAATAGAACTTCTCCCCTTTCAATAAATTACAAAGTATTTTAAAAAGAAACAAATAGTTGATTGAAAATGAAGTATTTAAGATTAATTTGTAACCAATTATGTGTTTGCATCATTTTTATCGTATATATAATAAATTAATAACAATAAACTGTAAATTCACAAAAACGTGGAAAAACGGCAAAATATTGCCTAATTCGATGATATTTTGTTTAAATCACATAAAGGAAAAGGGGGATGATAAACGTCAAAATATTGCTGAATTCGATGATTTTTAGTACAAAACAAAATGCAAGAAAACTTGCTAAAAAATGCAATATTATGCGAAATTCTGAGATTTGAAGGCCAAATCACATATCGTGAGAAAACGAGACCCATCGCCGCTCACAGTATTTCGCATATTTTCGGTATAAAAAGTCGTTATTTCAAACATCGAATACGTGCACAGAGCCAGAATTTGGCTCCAAAATATGGCTAAAGTGCCGAATTTGGGATGTTTGGGATATTTTGAAAATTGCAGGGGGGTTTGGGCAAAATGTGACCCATCGCCGCTCACAGTAATTGGCATATTTTCGGTATAAAAAGTCGTAATTTAAACTGCGAATACGTGCAGAGAGCCAGTGTTTGGCTCTTAAATATGGCTTAAGGGTAGAATTTTGGAAGTTTGGGATATTTTGAGAACTGCAGGTGGGTTTGGGCAAAATGTGACCCATCGGCGCTCTCACTAATTGGCATATTTTCGGTATAAAAAATCGTAATTTCAAACAGCGAATACGTGCAGAGAGACAGAATTTGGCTCCAAAATATGGCTCAAGCGTCGAATTTGGAATGTTTGGGATATTTTGAAAACTGCAGTGGGGGTTTGGGCAAAATGTGACCCATTGCCGCTTGCAGCCTCTGCATCCCTCTCTTAAGCCTCTATATCACTCTCTTGAGCCTCTGCATCACTCTCTTAATCCTCTGCATCCATCTCTTGAGCCTCTGCATCATTCTCTTAAGCCTCTGCATCCCTCTCTTAAGCCTCTACATCATTCTCTTGGTCCTCTGCATCACTTTCTTGAGCCTCTTAATCACTCTCTTGAGCCTCTGCATCCCTATCTTGAGCCTCTGCATCATTCTCCTAGGCCGCTGCATCATTCTCCTAAGCCTCTCCATCCCCCACGGGAGCCTCAGCATTCCTCTCATGAGCCTCTGCATCCTTCTCTTGAGCCTTTGCATCACTCTCTTAAGCCTCTGCATCCCTCTTCTGAGTCTCTGCATCCCTCTCTATAGCCTTTGCATCCCTTGTCTTGAGCCTCTGCAACACTCTCTTGAGTCTCTTTATCCCTCTCTTAAGCCTCTGCATCATTCTCTTCAGCCTCAGCATCACTCTCTTAAGCCTCTGCATCATTCTCTTCAGCTTCTGCATCACTCTCTTGAGCCTCTGCATCACTCTCTTGAGCCTCTGCATCACTCTTTTAAGCCTCTGCATCATTCTCTTCAGCCTCTGCATCCCTCTCTTAAGCCTCTGCATCATTCTCTTCAGCCTCTGCATCCCTCTCATAAGCCTCTGCATCATTCTCTTGAGCCCCTGCATCATTCTCTTGAGCCTCTGCATCCCTCTCTTAAGCCTCTACATCATTCTCGTGTGCCTCTGCATCACATATGGCTAAAGTGTCGAATTTAGGATGTTTGGGATATTTTGAAAACTGCAGGGGGGTTTGGGCAAAATGTGACCGATCGCCTCTCTAAGTAATTGACATATTTTCGGTATAAAAAGTCTTATTTTCAAACTGCGAATACGTGCAGAGAGTCAGAATTTGGCTCTAAAATATGGTTCAAGGGTCGAATTTGGGATGTTTGGGTTATTTTGAAAACTGCAAGGGGGTTTAGGCAAAATGTGACCCATCGCTGCTCACAGTAATTGGCATAGTTTCGGTATAAAAACTCGTAATTTCATACTACGAATACGTGCCGAGAGAAAGAATTTGGCTCTAAAATATGGCTCAAGCATCGAATTTGGGAAGTTTGGGATATTTTGAAAACTGTAGGGTGGGATTGAGCAAAATGCGATCCATCACCGCTTTCAGTAATTGGCATATTTTCGGTATAAAAAGTCGTAATTTCAAACTGCGAATACGTGCAGAGAGCCAGAATTTGGTTCCAAAATATGGCTCAACGGACGAATTTCGGATGTTTCTGATATATTTAAAAACTGCAAGGGGGTTTGGGCAAAATGTGACCTATTGCCGCTCTGAGTAATTGGCATATTTTCTGTATAAAAAGTCGTAATTTCAAACTGCGAATACGTGCAGAGAGCTAGTATTTGGCTTCAAAATATGGCTCAATCGTCGAATTTGGGATGTTTGGGATAATTTGAAAACTGCAGTGGGGGTTTGGGCAAAATGTGACCCATCGCCGCTTTCAGTAATTGGCTTATTTTCAGTATAAAAAGTCGTATTTTCAAACTGGGAATACGTGCAGAGAGCCAGAATTTGGCTCTATAATATGGCTTAAGTGTTGAATTTGGGATGTTTGGGTTATTTTGAAAATTGCAGGGGGGTTTGGGCAAAATGTGACCCATCGCTGCTCTCAGTAATTGGCATATTTTCGGTATAAAAAGTCGTAATTTCAAACTGCGAACACGTGTAAAGAGCCAGAATTTGGTTCCAAAATATGGCTCAAAGGACGAATTTAGAATGTTTGTGATATATTTAAAAACTGCAAGGGGGTTTGGGCAAAATATGACCTATTGTCGCTCTGAGTAATTGGAATATTTTTGGTATAAAAAGTCGTAATTTCGAACTGCGAATACGTGCATAGAGCCAGAATTTGACTCCAAAATCACGCTCAATCGTCGAATTTGGGATATTTGGGATATTTTGAAAACTGCAGTTGGGTATTGGGCAAAATGTGACACTTCGCTGCTCTAAGTAATTGGCATATTTTCGGTATAAAAAGTCGTATTTTCAAACTGCGAATACGTGCAGAGAGTCCGAATTTGACTCTAAAATATGGATCAAGGTTCGAACTTGGGATGTTTGGGATATTTTGAAAACTGCAGTGAGGGTTTCGGCAAAATGTGACCCATCGCCGCTCTCAGTAATTGGTATATTTTCGGTATAAAAAGTCGTAATTTCATACTATGAATACGTGCCGAGAGACAGAATTTGGCTCCAAATTATGGCTCAAGCATCGAATATGGGAAGTTTGGGATATTTTGAAAACTGCAGGGAGGGTTTGGGCAAAATGCGATCCATTGCCGCTTTCAGTAATTGGCATATTTTCGGTATAAAAAGTCGTAATTTCAATCTGCGCATACGTGAAGAGAGCCAGAATTTGTCTCCAAAATATGGCTTAACGGTTGAATTTGGGATGTTTGGGTTATTTTGAAAACTGCAAGGGGGTTTGGGCAAAATGTGACCCATCGCTGATCTCAGTAATTGGCATATTTTCGATATAAAAAGTCGTAATTTCAAACTGCAAATACGTGCAGAGAGCCAGAATTTGGCTCCCAAATATGGCTCAATTGTCGAGTTTAGGATGTTTGGGATATTTTGAAAACTGCAGTGGGGGTTTGGGCAAAACGTGACCCATCGCCGCTCTCAGTAATTGGCATATTTTCAGAAAAAAAAATCGTAATTTCAAACTGCGAATACGTGCCGAGAGCCAGAATTTGCTTCCAAAATATGGCTCAAGCGTCTAATTTGGGATGTCTGGAATATTTTGAAAACTGCAGCAAGGGTTTGGGCAAAATGCGATCCATCGCTGGTTTTGTAATTGCGATATTTTTGGTATAAAAATTAGTATATTCAAACTGCAAATACGTGAAGAGAGCCAAAATTTGGCTCCAAAATATGGTTCAAGGGTCGAATTTGTTATGTTTCGGATATTTTGAAAACTGCAAGGGGGTTTGGGCAAATGTGACCCATCGCCGCTCTCAGTAATTGGCATATTTTTGGTATAAAAGGTCGTATTTTCAAACTGCGAATACGTGCAGAGAGCGAGAATTTTTGCTGCAAAGCATTGCTCTCTGGGATCGCTGCTCCCAGTAATTGGCATATATTCGCAATAAAAAGTCGTAATTTCAAACTGCGAATACGTGCAGAGAGCGAGAATTTTTGCTCCAAAGTATTGCTTAAGCGTCGAATTTGGGATGTTTGGGATATTTTGAAAACTGCAGGGAAGGTTTGGGCAAAATGTGGCGAATCGCCGCTTTCAGTAATTGGCAGGTTTTCGGTACGTATGCTCGTATACGTATCGCCGCTCTCAGTAATTTGCATATTTTCGGTATAAAAGTCGTAATTTCAAATTGCGAATACGTGCAGAGAGCCAGAATTTGACTCCAAAATATGGCTCAAGGGTCTAATTTGGAATGTTTGGAATATTTTGAAATCTGCAGGGGGGGAATTGGGCAAAATGTGACCCATCTCCGCTCTCAGTGTTTGGAATATTTTCGGTATAAGAATTCTTAATTTCAAACTGCGAATACGTGCAGAGAGCCAAAAATTGGGCTCTAAAGTATGGCTCAAGCGTCGAAATTGGGATGTTTGGGTTATTTTGAAAACTGTAGGGAGGGTTTGGGCAAAATGTGATACATCGCCGCTTTCAGTAATTGGCATATTTTCGGTATAAAAAGTCGTAATTTCAAACTGCGAATACGTGCAGAGAACCAAAATTTGGCCCCAAAATATGGCTCAAGCGTCGAGTTTGGGATGTTTGGAATATTCAGAAAACTCCTGGGGGGGGGGGTTGTTTGGGTAAAATGTGACCCATCGCGGCTCTCAGAAATTTGCATATTTTTTGTATAAAAAGTCGTAATTTCAAACGGCGAATACGTGCAGAGAACCAGAATTTGACTCCAAAATATTGCTCAAGGGTATAATTTGGGATGTTTGGGATATTTTGAAAACTGCAGGGGGGGATTGGGCAAAATGTGATCCATCGCCGCTCTCAGTATTTGGCATATTTTCGGTATAAGAATTCGTAATTTTAACTGCGAATACGTGCAGAGAGCCAGAATGTGGCTCCAAAATATTACTCAAGGGTCAAATTTTGGATGTTTGGGATATTTTGAAAACTGCTGGGGGGGTTTCGGCAAAATGTGACCCATAGCCAATCTCAGTAATTCGAATATTTTCGGTATAAAAAGTCGTAATTTCAAACGGCGATTACATGCAGAGAGCCAGAATTTGCCTCAAAAATATGGCTCAAGCGTCGAATTTGGGATGTGTGGGATATTTTTAAAACTGCAGGGAGGGTTAGATCAAAATGTGATCCATCGACGCTTTCAGTAATTGGCATATTTCGTGTATAAAAAATCGACATTTCAATCTGCGAATACGTGCAGGAAAGCCAGAATTTGGCTCCAAAATATGGCTCAAGCGTCAAATTTTGGATGTTTGGGATATTTTCAAAACTGCAGGGTGGGTTTGGGCAAAATGTGACCCATCGCTGCTCTCAGTAATTGGCATATTTTCGGAATAAAATTCGTAATTTCAAACTGCGATTACGTTTAGAGAGCCAGAGTTCGTCTCCAAAATATGGCTCAAGCGTCAAATTTAAGATGTTTGGGATATTTTGAAAAATGCTGGGAGGGTTTGGGCAAAATGTGATCCATCGCCGCTTTCAGTAATTGGCATATTTTCGGTATAAGAAGTCGTAATTCCAAACTGCGAATACGTGAAGAGAGCCAGAAATTGGGCTCTAAAATATGGCTCAAGCGTCGAATTTGGGAAGTTTGGGATATTTTGAAAACTGCAGGGGGGGGGGGGCGGGGGGTTCGGCAAAATGTGACCCATAGCAAATCTCAGAAATTGTCATATTTTCGGTATTAAAAGTAGTAATTTCAAACTTCGAATACGTGCACAGAGCCAGAATTTGGCTCCAAAATTTGGCTCAAGCGTCGAATTTGGAGAGTTTTCGATATTTTGAAAACTGCACGGTGGGTTTAGTCAAAATATGACACATCGCCGCTCTCAGTAATTGGCATATTTTCGGTATATAAAGTCGTAATTTCAAACGGCGGTTACGTTCAGAGAGCCAGAATTTGCCTCCAAAATATGGCTCAAGCGTCGAATTTTGGATGTTTGGGATATTTTCAAAACTGCAGGGTGGGTTTGGGCAAAATGTGACCCTTCGCCGGTCTCAGTAATTGGCATATTTTCGGAATTAAATTCGTAATTTCAAACTGCGATTACCTGCAGAGAGCTAGAGTTCGTCTCCAAAATATGGCTCAAGCGTCAAATTTGGGATGTTTGGGATATTTTGAAAACTGCTGGGAGGGTTTGGGCAAAATGTGATCCATCGCCGCTTTCAGTAATTGGCATATTTTCGGTATAAGAAGTCGTAATTTCAAACTGCGAATACGTGCAGAGAGCCAGAAATTGGGCTCTAAAATATGGCTCAGCGTCGAATTTGGGATGTTTGGGATATTTTGAAAACTGCAAGGGGGGCGGGGGGGGGGGATCGGCAAAATGAGACCCATAGCAAATCTCAGATATTGGCATATTTTCGGTATAAAAAGTCGTAATTTCAAACTGCGAATTCGTGCACAGAGCCAGAATTTGGCCCCAAATTTGACTGAAGCGTCGAATTTGGAGAGTTTTCGATATTTTGAAAACTGCAGAATGGGTTTAGTCAAAATATGACCCATCGCCGCTCTCAGTAATTGGCATATTTTCGGTATAAAAAGTCGTAATTTCAAACGGCGGTAACGTGCAGAGTCAAAATTTGGCTCCAAAATTTGGCTCAAGGGTCGCATTATATATATATATATATATATATATATATATATATATATATATATATATATATATATATATATATATATATATATATATATATATATATATATATATGTCGTACCTAGTAGCCAGAACGCACTTCTCAGCCTACTATGCAAGGCCCAATTTGCCTAATAGGCAAAGTTTTCACGAATTAATTGCTTTTCGACTACCTAACCTACCTAACCTAACCTAACCTAGATTTTTCGGCTACCTAACCTAACCTAACCTATAAAGATAGGTTAGGTTAGGTTAGGTAGGGTTGGTTAGGTTCGGTCAAATATCTACGTTAATTTTAACTCCAATAAAAAAAAAATTGACCTCATACATAATGAAATGGGCAACTTTATCATTACATAAGAAAAAAATAAGAGAAAATATATTAATTCAAGAAAACTTGGCCTATTAGGCAAATCGGGCCTTGCATAGTAGGCTGAGAAGTGCATTCTGGCTACTAGGTACGACATATATATATATATATATATATATATATATATATATATATATATATATATATATATATATATATATATATATATATATATATAAATATATATATGTATATATATATATACATATATATATATATATATATATATATATATATATATATATATATATATATATATATATATATATGTATATATGTCGTACCTAATAGCCAGAACGCACTTCTCAGCCTACTATTCAAGGCCCGATTTGCCTAATAAGCCAAGTTTTCATGAATTAATGTTTTTTCGTCTACCTAACCTACCTAACCTAACCTAACCTAGCTTTTTTTGGCTACCTAACCTAACCTTACCTATAAATATAGGTTAGGTTAGGTTAGGTAGGGTTGGTTAGGTTCGGTCATATATCTACGTTAATTTTAACTCCAATAAAATAAAATTGACCTCATACATAGAGAAAAGGGTTGCTTTATCATTTCATAAGAAAAAAATTATAGTAAATATATTAATTCAGGAAAACTTGGCTTACTAGGCAAATCTGGCCTTGAATAGTAGGCTGAGAAGTGAGTTCTGGCTACTAGGTACGACATATATATATATATATATATATATATATATATATATATATATATATATATATATATATATATATATATATATATATATATATATATGTCGTACCTAATAGCCAGAACGCACTTCTCAGCCTACTATTCAAGGCCCGATTTGCCTAATAAGCCAAGTTTTCCTGAATTAATATATTTACTATAATTTTTTTCTTATGAAATGATAAAGCAACCCTTTTCTCTATGTATGAGGTCAATTTTTTTTTAATGGAGTTAAAATTAACGTAGATATATGACCGAACCTAACCAACCCTACCTAACCTAACCTAACCTATATTTATAGGTAAGGTTAGGTTAGGTAGCCAAAAAAAGCTAGGTTAGGTTAGGTTAGGTAGGTTAGGTAGACGAAAAAACATTAATTCATGAAAACTTGGCTTATTAGGCAAATCGGGCCTTGAATAGTAGGCTGAGAAGTGCGTTCTGGCTATTAGGTACGACATATATATATATATATATATATATATATATATATATATATATATATATATATATATATATATATATATATATATATATATATATATGTCGTACCTAGTAGCCAGAACTCACTTTTTGGCCTACTATTCAAGGCCCGATTTGCCTAATAAGCCAAGTTTTCCTGAATTAATATATTTTTTTTAATTTTTTTCTCATGAAATGATAAAGCTACCCATTTCATTATGTATGAGGTCAATTTTTTTTATTGAAGTTAAAATT
Organism: Procambarus clarkii; assembly: GCF_040958095.1. Taxonomy (NCBI): domain Eukaryota; kingdom Metazoa; phylum Arthropoda; class Malacostraca; order Decapoda; family Cambaridae; genus Procambarus; species Procambarus clarkii. The sequence continues at coordinate 1,311,256 of NC_091152.1, forward strand.
AACGTAGATATATGACCGAACCTAACCAACCCTACCTAACCTAACCTAACCTATCTTTATAGGTGAGGTTAGGTTAGGTAGCCAAAAAAGTTAGGTTAGGTTAGGTTAGGTAGGTTAGGTTGTCGAAAAACAGTTAATTCATGAAAACTTGGCTTATTAGGCAAATCGGGCCTTGCATAGTAGTCTGACAAGTGCGTTCTGGCTACTAGGTACGACATATATATATATATATATATACATATATATATACATATATATATATATATATATATATATATATATATATATATATATATATATATATATATATATATATATATATAAATATATATAATATATATATTATATATAATATATTATATATATTATTATATTATATATATATATATATATATTATATATATATATATATATATAAATATATATAATATATATATTATATATAATATATTATATATATTTTATATTATATATAATATATTATATATATTATTATAATATATATATATATATATATATATATATATATATATATATATATATATTATATATATTATATATATATATATATATATATATATATATATATATTTATATATATATATATATATATATATATATATATATATATATATATATATATATATATATATATATATATATTATATATATAAGGTCAAGGTCAACAAACTGATCGAAACTGTGAACGCCAAGAAATCCGGACCCAACCTGCCAAAGATCATTGGGGAATATAAACCTGGATATGCGTATGGAAATGTCAAGACACACAAGCCTGGAAACCCACATCGGCTAATCATTAGCCAGATACCCACACCCACGTACAGACTGGCGAAGCGACTCAACGGCCTGCTGACTCCTTATGTTCCTTGCGCCTTCAGCCTGAAGTCTCCAAAGGAATTTGTTGACTTACTGCGGGGCACACGGGCCACAGGGATAAGAGCCTCGTTGGACGTAGAATCGCTGTTTACCAACGTACCTGTGGACGAGACAATCGGGATGATAGCCGACAGAGTGTATCGTGATCCAGCCTGTACTCCTCTTGACATACCCGAAAATATTCTAAGGAAACTACTCCAAGCTTGTACTAAAGTGGCACCCTTCTTGAGCCCGGATGGGCACATGTATAAGCAAGTAGATGGGGTCGCCATGGGTTCTCCCCTAGGTGTCCAGTTTATCAACTTCTACATGGGTACCATCGAGCAAAAAGTCTTAGTCGACATGAACTTGAAACCGGCCATATACTGCAGGTATGTTGACGACATTTTTACACAGGTACCTGATGTCAGACATCTGCAGGAGCTGAAGGAGGCATTTGAGCAGAGTTCCGTGCTGCGTTTCACTTACGAGATGGAAAAGGATGGGAAGCTGTCCTTTCTAGATGTAACAGTCATGGAAAAGAGCGGAGGTTTCCACACTGCAGTCTACACTAAGGAAACGAACATAGGAATGTGCCTAAATGCCAACAGCGACTGCCCAGACAGGTACAAGAGGAGTGTTGTTAACGCATATGTCGACCGTGCTCTCAGCCACAGCTCAGAATGGAAGCAAGTCGACGAAGAACTCTGTAGGGTAAGGCAGGTCCTAGTCAACAACGGCTTCTCCAATGGTTTCGTCGAAGACATCATAAGAAGGAAAGTGAAACGCCATGCAACCTCTGAAGAGACAACTAACACAACACCTATACCCCCTATTAGACTATTTTACAGGAACTTCTTTTCCACAGCTCATAAAACAGAGGAAAGGGTCCTGAAAGATATTGTTAATAGAAACGTTATCCCAACAGACAAAAATCAGAGGATACAACTGACGATTTACTATAAAACCAGAAAAACGGCCAGCCTACTCATGAGAAACTCTCCAGACACAAAGCAGAACGCTTTAAAAGAGACCAACGTCGTCTATGCCTTCAAATGCCCACTTGGGGACTGTAAGCTCCAAAAAACCCAGTATATAGGCAAGACAACAACATCTCTTTCTAGGCGTTTAACGATGCATAAACAACAGGGCTCCATTAAGGAACATATAATCTCTTCCCACAACCAAACCATCGCCAGAGAAATCCTAGTAAACAACACAGAAATCATCGATAGATACAGCGACAGCAGGCGGCTTGACGTTTGCGAGGCACTACACATTAAGAAGTCAACACCGGCAATCAACAGCCAATTAATGCACAACTATATTCTACCCACCTCAAGACTCCGCTCCAATATAGAAGCATCAAGAAATATGGACCAATAGGCTTTCTACAATCACTTCCATTTCAATACCCATTGTTTCGTGTTCTGTCTTGTGTTGATGAAATTAATACCCTATTAATGCCACCTCTTGTTCTGTCCTGTGTTGATGAAATTAATACCTTATTAATGCCACCTCACCCCATCCACCTCACTCAAATGTAGATATAAACAAAAATCGAAGATGTGTAAGTTCTATTCAGTTGTGTATTTGTAAAATAAAGTCTTTGAAAATGTAATAAGTTATACGAAACGCGCTCGTGTCGCGTCAGACTAGAAATAAAAATGAATTTTGGAGAATTGATTTTTGAATTACCTCCAACAGTGAAAAGAAATGTACGAAAGATTGAGAAAATTCGTGTTAGAATTATTATTCTTACTTTTTCGGTCATATTTAATATATATATATATATATATATATATATATATATATATATATATATATATATATATATATATATATATATATATATATATATATATATTTATATATATATATATATATCTATATATATATATATATATATTTATATATATATATATATATAATATATATATATATATATATATAAAATATATATATATATATATATATATATATATATATATATATATATATATATATATATATATATATATATATATATATATATATATATATATATATATATATATATATATATATATATATATATGACAATGTCAGACCACGGAGGAAAAAATGAAACACTCCTTTTGAAGATGTATTAATATACGAAAGTACTTAAGGAAATTCCTGTTTTATTTTTCCTCCGTGGTCTGACATTGTCACATTTTTAATCACGTGTTTATTTTCGTGATATACACACATATATATATGTGTGTATATTATATATATATATATATATATGTGTGTATATTATATATATATATATATATATATATATATATATATATATATATATATATATATATATATATATATATATATATATTTATATATATATATATATATATATATATATATATATATATATATATATATATATATATATATATATATATATATATAATATATATATATTTTACGTGTACATCTTCCATCGGTAATATAAACGGAAAATCAGGAACATTTAGTTAATTCCAATGAAAACACATTGATTTTTATCATTTGTATTGGAAACAACATTGTCATATGTCTTTTCTTGGATCTTGTTAATAAGAAACCTCGCTCAATTATTCGAAGTTAAAATCCTCAAATTTGGTATAATAGTGACTTTTTTCACGTTTTTCATGTAGTTTGATATTACGTAAATATGTTTATTTTTACCAATACTTCGATACTATTTCATGTAGTATCACGATATGTGATTTGGCCTTCAAATCTCAGAATTTCGCATAATATTGCATGGATTACGTCCAGAACTAAGAGGCATGAGTTACGAGGAAAGGCTGCGGGAAATGCACCTTACGACACTGGAAGACAGAAGAGTAAGGGGAGACATGATCACAACCTACAAAATCCTCAGAGGAATCGACCGGGTAAACAAGGATAAACTATTCAACACTGGTGGGACGCGAACAAGGGGACACAGGTGGAAACTGAGTACCCACATGAACCACAAAGACGTTAGAAGGAACTTTTTTAGTGTCAGAGTAGTTAACGGATGGAATGCATTAGGCAGTGATGTGGTGGAGGCTGACTCCATACACAGTTTTAAATGTAGATATGATAGAGCCCAGTAGGCTCAGGAACTCTCAGGAACTCAGTAGGAAATCACTCTCTTAAGCCTCTTCATCCCTCTCTTGAGCCTCTGCGTCACTCTCAAGAGCCTCTGCATCCCTCTCTTGTGCCTTGCATCCCTCACTTGAGCCTCTGCATCCCTCTCTTGAGCCCCTGCATCCCTCTCTTGAGCCTCTGCCTCCCTCTCTTGAGCATCTGCATCCCTCTATTAAGCCTCTGCATCACTCTCTTGATCCTCTGCATCCATCTATTAAGCCTCTGCGTCACTCTCTTGAGCCTCTGCATCCCTCTCTTGAGCCTCTGCATCCCTCTCTTGAGCCTCTGCATCACTCTCTTAAGCCTCTGCAACACTCTCTTCAGCCTCTGCATCACTCTCTTAAGCCTCTGCATCACTCTCTTCGGCCTCTGCATCACTCTCATGATCCTCTGCATCACTCTCTTGAGCCTCTGCATCGCTCTCTTGAGCCTCGACATCACTCTTTTGAGCCTCTGCATTACTCTCTTGAGACTCTGCATCACTCTCTTAAGCCTCTGCATCTCTCTCTTCAGCCTCTGCAACACTCTCTTGAGCCTCTGCATCCCTCTCTGGAGCCTCAGCATCCCTCTCTTTAACCTCTGCAGCACTCTCTTGAGCCTCTGCATCATTCTTTTGAACCTCTGCATCCCTCTCTTAAGCCTCTGCATCACTCTCTGGAGCCTCAGCATCCCTCTCTTTAACCTCTGCAGCACTCTCTTGAGCCTCTGCATCCCTTTCTTAATCCTCTGCATCACTCTCTTGAGCCTCTGCATCACTCTCATGATCCTCTGCATCACTCTCTTGAGCCTCTGCATCGCTCTCTTGAGCCTCGACATCACTCTCATGAGCCTCTGCATTACTCTCTTGAGACTCTGCATCACTCTCTTAAGCCTCTGCATCTCTCTCTTCAGCCTCTGCAACACTCTCTTGAGCCTCTGCATCCCTCTCTGGAGCCTCAGCATCCCTCTCTTTAACCTCTGCACCACTCTCTTGAACCTCTGCATCATTCTCTTGAACCTCTGCATCCCTCTCTTAAGCCTCTGCATCACTCTCTGGAGCCTCTGCATCCCTCTCTTAAACCTGTGCATCACTCACTTAAGCCTCTGCATCACTCTCTTAAGCCTCTGCATCTCTCTCTTCAGCCTCTGCAACACTCTTTTGAGCCTCTGCATCACTCTCTTGAGCCTCTGCATCCCTCTCTTGAGCCTCTGCATCACTCTCTTGAGCCTATGCATCACTCTCTTGAGCCTCTCTTGAGAAACAAATAGTTGATTGAAAATGAAGTATTTAAGGTTAATTTCTAATCAATTATGTGTTTGCATCATTTTTATCGTATATTTAATGAATTAATAACAATAAACTGAAAATTCACAAAAACGTGGAAAAACGGCAAAATATTGCCTAATTCGATTATATTTTGTTTAAATCACATAAACGAAAAGGGGATGATAAACGTCAAAATATTGCTAAATTAGATGATTTTTAGTACGAAACAAAATGCAAGAAAACTTGCTTAACATGCAATATTATTCGAAATTCTGAGATTTGAAGGCCAAATCACAAATCGTGATACTACATGAAATAGTATCGAAATATTGGTAAAAATTAATATATATACGTAATATGAAACTACATGAAAAACGTGAGAAAAGTCACTATTATACCATATTTGAGGATTTTAACTTCAAATCACAGAGCGAGGTTTCGTATTAAGAAGATCCAAGAAAAGACATATGACAATGTTGTTTCCATTACAAATGATAAAAATCAATGCGTTTTCATTAGAATTAACTAAAATATTCCTGTTTTTCCGTTTATAATTCCGATGGAAGATGTTCAGAGGATGATGCAGAGGATGACGAGAGGGATGCAGAGGCTTAAGAGAGTGATGCAGAGGCTCAAGAGAGAGATGCAGAGGCTCAATTGAGTGATGCAGTAGCTCGAGAGAGTGATGCAGAGGCTCAAGAGAGTAATGTAGAGGATCAAGAGAGTGATGTAGAGGATTAAGAGAGTGATGCAGAGGCTCAAGAGAGTGATGCAGAGGATTAAGAGAGGGAAGCAGAGGCTTAAGAGAGTGATGCAGAGGTTGAAGAGAGAGATGCAGAGGCTCAAGAGAGTGATACAGAGGATCAAGAGAGTGATGCAGAGGCTCGAGAGAGTGATGCAGAGGCACAAGAGAGGGATTCAGAGACTCAAGAGAGGGATTCAGAGGCTTAAGAGAGTGAGGCAGTGGTTCAAGAGAGGGATGCAGAGGCTTAAGAGAGTGGTGCAAAGGCTCAAGAGAGGGATGCAGAGTGATGCAGAGGCATAGGAGAGGGATACAGAGGATGAAGAGAGTGATGCAGAGACTCAAGTGAGAGATTCAGAGACTCAAGAGCGTTATGCAGAGGCTCAAGCGAGGGATGCAGAGGCTTAAGAGAGGGGTGCAGAGGATAAAGTGAGTGATGCAGAGGCTGAAGAGAGTGTTGCAGAGGCTCAAGAGAGGGATGCAGAGGATCAAGAGAGGTATGCAGAGGCTCAAGCGAGTGTTGTAGAGGATCAAGAGAGGGATGCACAGGCGTAAGAGAGTGATGCACACGCTGAAGAGAGAGTTGCAGAGGCTTAAAAGATTGATGCAGAGGCTTAAGAGAGTGTTGCAGAGGCTCAAGAGAGCGATGCAGAGACTCAAGAGAGTGATGCAGAGGCTCAAGAGAGTGATGCAGAGGCTCAAGAGTGTGATGCAGAGGCTCAAGAGAGTGATGCAGAGGCCCAGGAGAGTGATGCAGAGGCTAAAGTGAGTGATGCAGAGGCTCAGGATAGTGATGCAGAGGCTTTGGAGAATGATGCAGAGGCTCAAGTGAGGAATGCAGAGGCTCAACACAGTGATGCAGAGGCTCAAGAGAGGGATACAGAGGCACAAGACTGTGATTCAGAGGCTTACGAGAGTGATGCAGAGGCATTAGTGAGTGATGCAAAGGCTCAAAAGAGGGATGCAGAGGCTCAAGAGAGGGATGCAGAGGGTCCAGAGAGGGATGCAGATGCTCAAGAGAGTGATGCAGAGGCTCCAGAGAGTGATGCAGAGGCTCAAGAGAATGATGTAGAGGCTTAAGAGCGGGATGCAGAGGCTCAAGAGAATGATAAAGAGGCTCAATCGAGTGATGCAGAGGATGAAGAGAGGGATGCAGAGGCTTAAGAGAGTGATGCAGAGGCTCAAGAAAGTGATGCAGAGGCTCAAGAGAGTGATGTAGAGGCTCAAGAGAGAGATGCAGAGGCTTAAGAGAGTGATGCAGAGGCTCAAGAGAGTGATGCAGGGGCTCAAGAGTATGAGGCTTAACAGAGGGATGTAGAGGCTAGAGAGAATGATGCAAAGAGGCTCAAGAGAGTGATGCAGAGGATCAAGAGAGGGATGCAGAGGTTTTAGAGAGTGATTCAGAGGCTCAAGAGAGTGATGAAGAGGTTCCAGAGAGTGATGCAGAGGCTAAATGAGTGATGCAGAGGCTCAAGATTGTGATGCAGAGGCTTAGGAGAATGATGCAGAGGCTCAAGAGAGGGATGCAGAGGGTGAAGAGAGTGATGCAGAGGCTTAAGAGAGTGATGCAGAGGCTCAAGAGAGAGATGCAGAGGCTTAAGTGAGTGATGCAAAGGCTTACGAGAGGGATGCAGAGGCTCAGGAGAGGGATGCAGAGGCTCAAGAGAGTGATGCAGAGGCTGAAGAGAGAGATGAAGAGGCCTAAGAGAGTGATGCAGAGGCTCAAGAGAGTGATGCAGAGGCTCAAGAGAATGATGTAAAGGCTTAAGAGAGGGATGCAGAGTCTCAAGAGAATGATGCAGATTCTCAAGAGAGTGATGCAGAGGATGAAGAGAGGGATGCAGAGGCTAAAGAGAGTGATGCAGAGGCTCAAGACAGTGAAGCAGAGGCTCAATTGAATGATGCAGAGGCTCGAGAGAGTGATGCAGAGGCTCAAGAGAGTGATGCAGAGGCTGAAGAGAGAGATGCAGAGGCTCTAGAGAGTGATGCAGAGGCTCTAGAGAGTGATGCAGAGGCTCAAGAGAGTGATGCAGAGGCTCGAGAGAGTGATGCAGAGGCACAAGGGAGGGATTCAGAGATTCAAGAGAGGGATTCAGAGGCTTAAGAGAGTGATGCAGAGGCTTAAGAGAGTGGTGCAAAGGCTCAAGAGAGGGATGCAGAAAATATTCCAATTATTTAGAGCAGCGATGGGTCACATTTTGCCCAAACCCCCCTTGCAGTTTTAAAAAATCCCAAACATCCCAAATTTGACGCTTAAGCCATATTTAGGAGCCAAACTCTGGCTCTCTGCAAGTATTTGCCGTTTGAAATTATGACTTGTATACCGAAAATACGCCAATTACTGTGAGCGGCGATGGGTCACATTTTGCCCAAACCCTCCCTGCAGTTTTCAAAATAGCCCAAACATCCCAAATTCGACCCTTGAGCCATATTTTAAAGCCAAATTCTAGCTTACTTCACGTACTCGCAGTTTGATATTACGACTTTTCATAACGAAAATATGCCAATTACTGAGAGCGGCGATGTTTCACATTTTGCAAAAAAAACCTGCAGTTTTCAAAATATTCCAAACATCCCTAATTCGACCCTTGAACCATATTTTGGAGCCAAATCCTGGCTCTCTGCACGTATTCACAGTTTGAAATTACGACTTTTTAAACCGAAAATATGCCATTTACTGAGAGCGGCGATGGGTCACATTTTGCCCAAACCCTCCCTGCAGTTTTCAAAATATCCCAAACATCCCAAATTCGACCCTTGAGCCATATTTTGGAGCCAAATTCTGGCTCTCTGCACGTATTCGCAGTTTTAAATTACGATTTTTTAACCGAAAATATGCCAATTACTGAGATCGGCCATGGGTCACAATTTGGCCAAACCCACTGCAGTTTTAAAAATATCCTAAACAACCCAAATTCGACCCTTTAGCCGTATTTTGGAGCCAAATTCTGGCTCTCTGCACGAATTCGCAGTTTGAAATTACGACTTTTTATACCGAAAATATGCCAATTACTGCAAGCTACGATTTGTCACATTTTGCCCAAACCCCCCTAAAGTTTTCAAAATATCCCAAACATCCCAAATTAGACGATTGAGCCACATTTTGGAGCCAAATTCTGGCTCTCTGCCCGTATTCGCAGTTTGAAATTACGAATTTTATACCGAAAATGTGCCAATTATTTAGAGCTGCGATGGGACACATTTTGCCCAAACAGCCTCTGCAGTTTCCAAAAATCCCAAACATCTATAATTCGACGCTTAAGCCATATTTAGGAACCAAATTCTGGCTCTCTGAAAGTATTTGCCGTTTCAAATTACGAGTTTTATACCGAAAATACGCCAATTACTGTGAGCAGATATGGGTCACATTTTACTCAAACCTTCCCTGCAGTTTTCAAAATAGCCCAAACATCCCAAATTCGACCCTTGAGCCATATTTTAAAGCAAAATTCTAGCTTACTTCACGTACTCGCAGTTTGATATTACGAATTTCATACCGAAAATATGCCAATTACTGAGAGCGGTGATGTTTCACATTTTGCCCAAAACCCTCTGCAGTTTTCAAAATATTCCAAACATCCCTAATTCGACCCTTGAGCCATATTTTGAAGCCAAATTTTGGCTCTCTGCACATATTCGCAGTTTAAAATTACGACTTTTTATTCCGAAAATATTCCAATTACTGAGAGCGGCGATGGGTCACATTTTGCCCAAACCCCTCCCCCCACCAGTTTTCAAAATATCCAAAACATCCCAAATTTGACGATTAAGCCATATTTTGGAGCCAAATTCTTCCAATTTTAAGCCTGCAATGTTCCTGATTTTCCGTTTATATTACCGATGAAAGATGTTCACGTAAAACCGCTCTAATCCGGCTGAAACGTCGATATATGCAATAAGAACAGAACTTCTCTCCTTTTCAATATCTTACTCTGTATTTTAACGAGAAACAAATAGTTGATAGCAAATGAAGTATTTAAGGTTAATTTCTAATCATATATGTGTTTGCATCATTTTTATCGTATATTTAATGAATTAATAACAATAAACTGAAAATTCACAAAAACGTGGAAAAACGGCAAAATATTACCTAATTCGATTATATTTTTTTTAAATCACATAAAAGAAAAGGGGATGATAAACGTCAAAATATTGCTAAATTCGATGATTTTTAGTACGAAACAAAATGCAAGAAAACTTGCTTAAAATGCAATATTATGCGAAATTCTGAGATTTGAAGGCCAAATCACATATCGTGATACTACATGAAATAGTATCGAAGTATTGGTAAAAATAAACATATTTACGTAATATCAAACTACAAAAAAACGTGAAAAAAGTTACTATTATACCAATTTTGAGGATTTTAACTTCGAATCATTGAGCGAGGTTTCGTATTAAGAAGATCCAAGACAAGGCATATGACAATGTTGTTTCCAATACAAATGACAAAAATCAATGTGTTTTCATTGGAATTAACTAAATGTTCCTGATTTTCCGTTTATATTACCGATGGAAGATGTACACGTAAAACCGCTCTATTCCGGCTGAAACGTCGATATATGCAATAAAAACCGAACTTCTCCCCTTTTCAATATCTTACTCAGTATTTTAACGAGAAACAAATAGATGATTGAAAATGAAGTATTTAAGGTTATTATCTAATCAATTATGTGTTTGCATCATTTTTATCGTAAATTTAATGAATTAATACCAATAAACTGAAAATTCACAAAAACGTAGAAAAAGGCAAAATATTGCCTAATTCGATGATATTTTGTTTAAATCACATAAAGGAAAAGGGGATGATAAACGTCATAGTCACTAACTAACGCTAAATTCGATGATTTTTAGTACAAAACAAAATGCAAGAAACTTGCTTAAAAATGCAAAATTTGCAAAATTCTGTGATATGACGGCCAAATCACATATCGTGAGAAAACATGATGTAATATCGAAATATTGATAAAAATGAATATATTTTCGTAAAATCACACTACATAGAAAACGTGAAAAAAATCACTATTTTACCATATATGAGGATTTTATCTTCAAATCACAGAGCGAGGTTTCGTATTAAGAAGATCCAAGAAAAGACATATGACAATGTTGTTTCCAATAAAAAAATATGAAAATCAATGCGTTTTCTTTAGAATTAACTAAAATGTTCCTGATTTTCCGTTTATATTACCGATGGAAGATGTTCACTTAAAACCGCTCTAATCCGGCTGAAACATCGATATATGCAATAAGAACAGAACTTCTCTCCTTTTTAATATCTTACTCTGTATTTTAACGAGAAACAAATAGTTGATAGCAAATGAAGTATTTAAGGTTAATTTCTAATCAATTATGTGTTTGCATCATTTTTATCGTATATTTAATGAATTAATAACAATAAACTGAAAATTCACAAAAACGTGGAAAAACGGCAAAATATTGCCTAATTCGATTATACTTTGTTTAAATCACATAAACGAAAAGGGGATGATAAACGTCAAAATATTGCTAAATTCGATGATTTTTAGTACGAAACAAAATGCAAGAAAACTTGCTTAAAATGCAATATTATGCGAAATTCTGAGATTTGAAGGCCAAATCACAAATCGTGATACTACATGAAATAGTTTCGAAATATTGGTAAAAATTAATATATATACGTAATATCAAACTACATGAAAAACGAGAAAAAAGTCACTATTATACCATATTTGAGGATTTTAACTTCAAATCACAGAGCGAGGTTTCGTATTAAGAAGATTCAAGAAAAGACATATGACAATGTTGTTTCCATTACAAATGATAAAAATCAATGCGTTTTCATTAGAATTAACTAAAATGTTCCTGATTTTCCGTTTATATTACCGATGGAAGATGTTCACGTAAAACCGCTCTAATCTGGCTGAAACGTCGATATATGTAATAAGAACAGAACTTCTCTCCTTTTCAATATCTTACTCTGTATTTTAACGAGAAACAAATAGTTGTTTGCAAATGAAGTATTTAAGGTTAATTTCTAATCAATTATGTGTTTGCATCATTTTAATCGTATATTTATTGAATTAATACCAATAAACTGAAAATTCACAAAAACGTGGAAAAACGGCAAAATATTGCCTAACTCGATGATATTTTGTTTATATCACATAAAGGAAAAGGGGATGATAAACGTCAAAATATTGCTAAATTCGATGATTTTTAGTACGAAACAAAATGCAAGAAAACTTGCTTAAAATACAATATTATGCGAAATTCTGAGATTTGAAGGCCAAATCACATATCGTGATACTACATGAAATAGTATCGAAGTATTGGTAAAAATAAACATATTTACGTAACATCAAACTACATGAAAAACGTGAAAAAAGTCACTATTATACCAAATTTGAGGATTTTAACTTCGAATCATTGAGCGAGGTTTCGTATTAAGAAGATCCAAGAAAAGACATATGACAATGTTGTTTCCAATACAAATGATAAAAATCAATGTGTTTTCATTGGAATTAACTAAATGTTCCTGATTTTCCGTTTATATTACCGATGGAAGATGTACACGTAAAACCGCTCTATTCCGGCTGAAACGTCGATATATGCAATAAAAACCGAACTTCTCCCCTTTTCAATATCTTACACAGTATTTTAACGAGAAACAAATAGATGATTGAAAATGAAGTATTTAAGGTTATTATCTAATCAATTATGTGTAATCTAATATGTGTAATAATCTAATCAATTATTATCTAATCAATTATGTGCACTGAAAAATCAGTGCTTTTTCATTAGAATTAACTAAAATGTTCCTGATTTTCCGTTTATAATACCGATGGAAGATGTACACGCAAAACCGCTCTAATCCGGTGAAACCTCGATATATGCAATAAAAACAGAACTTCTCCCCTTTTCATTATCTTACTCTGTATTTTAACGAGAAACAAATAGTTGATTGAAAATGACGTATTTAAGGATAATTTCTAATCAATTATGTGTTTGTATCATTTTTATCGTATATTTAATTAATTATTACCAATAAACTGAAAATTCACAAAAACGTGGAAAAACGGCAAAATATTGCCTAATTCGATGATATTTTGTTTAAATCACATAGAGGAAAAGGGGATGATAAACGTCAAAATATTGCTAAATTCGATGATTTTTAGTACGAAACAAAATGCAAGAAAACTTGCTTAAAATGCAATATTATGCGAAATTCTGAGATTTGAAGGCCAAATCACATATCGTGATACTACATGAAATAGTATCGAATTATTGGTAAAAATGTATATATATACGTAAAATCAAACTACATGAAAAACGTGAAAAAAGTCACTATTGTACCAAATTTGAGGATTTAAACTTCGAATCATTAGGCGAGGTTTCGTATTATTTAGATCAAAGAAAAGACATATGACAATATTGTTTCCGATACAAATGATAAAAATCAATGTGTTTTCATTAGAGATAACTAAAATGTTCCTGAATTTCCGTTTATATTACCGATGGAAGAAGTACACGTAAAACCGCTCTAATCCGGCTGAAACGTCGATATATGCAATAAAAACAGAACTTTTCCCCTTTTCAATATCTTACTCTGTATTTTAACGAGAAACAAATAGTTGATTGCAAATGAAGTATTTAAGGTTAATTTCTAATCAAATATGTGTTTGCATCATTTTTATCGTATATTTAATGAATTAATAACAATAAACTGAAAATTCACAAAAACGTGGAAAAACGGCAAAATATTACCTAATTCGATTATATTTTGTTTAAATCACATAAAAGAAAAGGGGATGATAAACGTCAAATATTGCTAAATTCGATGATTTTTAGTACGAAACAAAATGCAAGAAAACTTGCTTAAAATGCAATATTATGCGAAATTCTGAGATTTGAAGGCCAAATCACATATCGTGATACTACATGAAATAGTATCGAAGTATTGGTAAAAATAAACATATTTACGTAATATCAAACTACAAAAAAACGTGAAAAAAGTTACTATTATACCAATTTTGAGGATTTTAACTTCGAATCATTGAGCGAGGTTTCGTATTAAGAAGATCCAAGAAAAGGCATATGACAATGTTGTTTCCAATACAAATGACAAAAATCAATGTGTTTTCATTGGAATTAACTAAATGTTCCTGATTTTCCGTTTATATTACCGATGGAAGATGTACACGTAAAACCGCTCTATTCCGGCTGGAACGTCGATATATGCAATAAAAACCGAACTTCTCCCCTTTTCAATATCTTACTCAGTATTTTAACGAGAAACAAATAGATGATTGAAAATGAAGTATTTAAGGTTATTATCTAATCAATTATGTGTTTGCGTCATTTTTATCGTATATTTAATGAATTAATACCAATAAACTGAAAATTCACAAAAACGTAGAAAAAGGCAAAATATTGCCTAATTCGATGATATTTTGTTTAAATCACATAAAGGAAAAGGGGATGATAAACGTCATAGTCACTAACTAACGCTAAATTCGATGATCACGACGTCATAGTCACTAACGGATGATAAACGTCATAGTCACTAACTAACGCTAAATTCGATGATTTTTAGTACAAAACAAAATGCAAGAAACTTGCTTAAAAATGCAAAATTTGCAAAATTCTGTGATATGACGGCCAAATCACATATCGTGAGAAAACATGATGTAATATCGAAATATTGATAAAAATGAATATATTTACGTAAAATCACACTACATAGAAAACGTGAAAAAAATCACTATTTTACCATATATGAGGATTTTATCTTCAAATCACAGAGCGAGGTTTCGTATTAAGAAGATCCAAGAAAAGACATATGACAATGTTGTTTCCAATAAAAAAATATGAAAATCAATGCGTTTTCTTTAGAATTAACTAAAATGTTCCTGATTTTCCGTTTATATTACCGATGGAAGATGTTCACGTAAAACCGCTCTAATCCGGCTGAAACGTCGATATATGCAATAAGAACAGAACTTCTCTCCTTTTTAATATCTTACTCTGTATTTTTACGAGAAACAAATAGTTGATAGCAAATGAAGTAGTTAAGGTTAATTTCTAATCAATTATGTGTTTGCATCATTTTTATCGTATATTTAATGAATTAATAACAATAAACTGAAAATTCACAAAAACGTGGAAAAACGGCAAAATATTGCCTAATTCGATTATACTTTGTTTAAATCACATAAACGAAAAGGGGATGATAAACGTCAAAATATTGCTAAATTCGATGATTTTTAGTACGAAACAAAATGCAAGAAAACTTGCTTAAAATGCAATATTATGCGAAATTCTGAGATTTGAAGGCCAAATCACAAATCGTGATACTACATGAAATAGTTTCGAAATATTGGTAAAAATTATTATATATACGTAATATCAAACTAAATGAAAAACGTGAAAAAAGTCACTATTATACCATATTTGAGGATTTTAACTTCAAATCACAGAGCGAGGTTTCGTATTAAGAAGATTCAAGAAAAGACATATGACAATGTTGTTTCCATTACAAATGATAAAAATCAATGCGTTTTCATTAGAATTAACTAAAATGTTCCTGATTTTCCGTTTATATTACCGATGGAAGATGTTCACGTAAAACCGCTCTAATCTGGCTGAAACGTCGATATATGTAATAAGAACAGAACTTCTCTCCTTTTCAATATCTTACTCTGTATTTTAACGAGAAACAAATAGTTATTTGCAAATGAAGTATTTAAGGTTAATTTCTAATCAATTATGTGTTTGCATCATTTTAATCGTATATTTATTGAATTAATACCAATAAACTGAAAATTCACAAAAACGTGGAAAAACGGCAAAATATTGCCTAACTCGATGATATTTTGTTTATATCACATAAAGGAAAAGGGGATGATAAACGTCTAAATATTGCTAAATTCGATGATTTTTAGTACGAAACAAAATGCAAGAAAACTTGCTTAAAATGCAATATTATGCGAAATTCTGAGATTTGAAGGCCAAATCACATATCGTGATACTCCATGAAATATTATCGAAGTATTAGTAAAAATAAACATATTTACGTAACATCAAACTACATGAAAAACGTGAAAATTCACTATTATACCAAATTTGAGGATTTTAACTTCGAATCATTGAGCGAGGTTTCGTATTAAGAAGATCCAAGAAAAGACATATGACAATGTTGTTTCCAATACAAATGATAAAAATCAATGTGTTTTCATTGGAATTAACTAAATGTTCCTGATTTTCCGTTTATATTACCGATGGAAGATGTACACGTAAAACCGCTCTATTCCGGCTGGAACGTCGATATATGCAATAAAAACCGAACTTCTCCCCTTTTCAATATCTTACTCAGTATTTTAACGAGAAACAAATAGATGATTGAAAATGAAGTATTTAAGGTTATTATCTAATCAATTATGTGTTTGCGTCATTTTTATCGTATATTTAATGAATTAATACCAATAAACTGAAAATTCACAAAAACGTAGAAAAAGGCAAAATATTGCCTAATTCGATGATATTTTGTTTAAATCACATAAAGGAAAAGGGGATGATAAACGTCATAGTCACTAACTAACGCTAAATTCGATGATCACGACGTCATAGTCACTAACGGATGATAAACGTCATAGTCACTAACTAACGCTAAATTCGATGATTTTTAGTACAAAACAAAATGCAAGAAACTTGCTTAAAAATGCAAAATTTGCAAAATTCTGTGATATGACGGCCAAATCACATATCGTGAGAAAACATGATGTAATATCGAAATATTGATAAAAATGAATATATTTACGTAAAATCACACTACATAGAAAACGTGAAAAAAATCACTATTTTACCATATATGAGGATTTTATCTTCAAATCACAGAGCGAGGTTTCGTATTAAGAAGATCCAAGAAAAGACATATGACAATGTTGTTTCCAATAAAAAAATATGAAAATCAATGCGTTTTCTTTAGAATTAACTAAAATGTTCCTGATTTTCCGTTTATATTACCGATGGAAGATGTTCACGTAAAACCGCTCTAATCCGGCTGAAACGTCGATATATGCAATAAGAACAGAACTTCTCTCCTTTTTAATATCTTACTCTGTATTTTTACGAGAAACAAATAGTTGATAGCAAATGAAGTAGTTAAGGTTAATTTCTAATCAATTATGTGTTTGCATCATTTTTATCGTATATTTAATGAATTAATAACAATAAACTGAAAATTCACAAAAACGTGGAAAAACGGCAAAATATTGCCTAATTCGATTATACTTTGTTTAAATCACATAAACGAAAAGGGGATGATAAACGTCAAAATATTGCTAAATTCGATGATTTTTAGTACGAAACAAAATGCAAGAAAACTTGCTTAAAATGCAATATTATGCGAAATTCTGAGATTTGAAGGCCAAATCACAAATCGTGATACTACATGAAATAGTTTCGAAATATTGGTAAAAATTATTATATATACGTAATATCAAACTAAATGAAAAACGTGAAAAAAGTCACTATTATACCATATTTGAGGATTTTAACTTCAAATCACAGAGCGAGGTTTCGTATTAAGAAGATTCAAGAAAAGACATATGACAATGTTGTTTCCATTACAAATGATAAAAATCAATGCGTTTTCATTAGAATTAACTAAAATGTTCCTGATTTTCCGTTTATATTACCGATGGAAGATGTTCACGTAAAACCGCTCTAATCTGGCTGAAACGTCGATATATGTAATAAGAACAGAACTTCTCTCCTTTTCAATATCTTACTCTGTATTTTAACGAGAAACAAATAGTTATTTGCAAATGAAGTATTTAAGGTTAATTTCTAATCAATTATGTGTTTGCATCATTTTAATCGTATATTTATTGAATTAATACCAATAAACTGAAAATTCACAAAAACGTGGAAAAACGGCAAAATATTGCCTAACTCGATGATATTTTGTTTATATCACATAAAGGAAAAGGGGATGATAAACGTCTAAATATTGCTAAATTCGATGATTTTTAGTACGAAACAAAATGCAAGAAAACTTGCTTAAAATGCAATATTATGCGAAATTCTGAGATTTGAAGGCCAAATCACATATCGTGATACTCCATGAAATATTATCGAAGTATTAGTAAAAATAAACATATTTACGTAACATCAAACTACATGAAAAACGTGAAAATTCACTATTATACCAAATTTGAGGATTTTAACTTCGAATCATTGAGCGAGGTTTCGTATTAAGAAGATCCAAGAAAAGACATATGACAATGTTGTTTCCAATACAAATGATAAAAATCAATGTGTTTTCATTGGAATTAACTAAATGTTCCTGATTTTCCGTTTATATTACAGATGGAAGATGTAAACGTAAAACCGCTCTATTCCGGCTGAAACGTCGATATATGCAATAAAAACCGAACTTCTCCCCTTTTCAATATCTTACTCAGTATTTTAACGAGAAACAAATAGATGATTGAAAATGAAGTATTTAAGGTTATTATCTAATCAATTATGTGTAATCTAAAATGTGTAATAATCTAATCAATTATTATCTAATCAATTATGTGCACTGAAAAATCAGTGCTTTTTCATTAGAATTAACTAAAATGTTCCTGATTTTAATTTTATATTACCGATGGAAGATGTACACGCAAAACCGCTCTAATCCGGGTGAAACCTCGATATATGCAATAAAAACAGAACTTCTCCCCTTTTCATTATCTTACTCTGTATTTTAACGAGAAACAAATAGTTGATTGAAAATGACGTATTTAAGGTTAATTTCTAATCAATTATGTGTTTGTATCATTTTTATCGTATATTTAATTAATTATTACCAATAAACTGAAAATTCACAAAAACGTGGAAAAACGGCAAAATATTGCCTAATTCGATGATATTTTGTTTAAATCATATAGAGGAAAAGGGGATGATAAACGTCAAAATATTGCTAAATTCGATGATTTTTAGTACGAAACAAAATGCAAGAAAACTTGCTTAAAATGCAATATTATGCGAAATTCTGAGATTTGAAGGCCAAATCACAAATCGTGATACTACATGAAATAGTTTCGAAATATTGGTAAAAATTATTATATATACGTAATATCAAACTAAATGAAAAACGTGAAAAAAGTCACTATTATACCATATTTGAGGATTTTAACTTCAAATCACAGAGCGAGGTTTCGTATTAAGAAGATTCAAGAAAAGATATATGACAATGTTGTTTCCATTACAAATGATAAAAATCAATGCGTTTTCATTAGAATTAACTAAAATGTTCCTGATTTTCCGTTTATATTACCGATGGAAGATGTTCACGTAAAACCGCTCTAATCTGGCTGAAACGTCGATATATGTAATAAGAACAGAACTTCTCTCCTTTTCAATATCTTACTCTGTATTTTAACGAGAAACAAATAGTTATTTGCAAATGAAGTATTTAAGGTTAATTTCTAATCAATTATGTGTTTGCATCATTTTAATCGTATATTTATTGAATTAATACCAATAAACTGAAAATTCACAAAAACGTGGAAAAACGGCAAAATATTGCCTAACTCGATGATATTTTGTTTATATCACATAAAGGAAAAGGGGATGATAAACGTCTAAATATTGCTAAATTCGATGATTTTTAGTACGAAACAAAATGCAAGAAAACTTGCTTAAAATGCAATATTATGCGAAATTCTGAGATTTGAAGGCCAAATCACATATCGTGATACTACATGAAATATTATCGAAGTATTAGTAAAAATAAACATATTTACGTAACATCAAACTACATGAAAAACGTGAAAATTCACTATTATACCAAATTTGAGGATTTTAACTTCGAATCATTGAGCGAGGTTTCGTATTAAGAAGATCCAAGAAAAGACATATGACAATGTTGTTTCCAATACAAATGATAAAAATCAATGTGTTTTCATTGGAATTAACTAAATGTTCCTGATTTTCCGTTTATATTACCGATGGAAGATGTACACGTAAAACCGCTCTATTCCGGCTGAAACGTCGATATATGCAATAAAAACCGAACTTCTCCCCTTTTCAATATCTTACTCAGTATTTTAACGAGAAACAAATAGATGATTGAAAATGAAGTATTTAAGGTTATTATCTAATCAATTATGTGTAATCTAAAATGTGTAATAATCTAATCAATTATTATCTAATCAATTATGTGCACTGAAAAATCAGTGCTTTTTCATTAGAATTAACTAAAATGTTCCTGATTTTCCGTTTATATTACCGATGGAAGATGTACACGCAAAACCGCTCTAATCCGGGTGAAACCTCGATATATGCAATAAAAACAGAACTTCTCCCCTTTTCATTATCTTACTCTGTATTTTAACGAGAAACAAATAGTTGATTGAAAATGACGTATTTAAGGTTAATTTCTAATCAATTATGTGTTTGTATCATTTTTATCGTATATTTAATTAATTATTACCAATAAACTGAAAATTCACAAAAACGTGGAAAAACGGCAAAATATTGCCTAATTCGATGATATTTTGTTTAAATCATATAGAGGAAAAGGGGATGATAAACGTCAAAATATTGCTAAATTCGATGATTTTTAGTACGAAACAAAATGCAAGAAAACTTGCTTAAAATGCAATATTATGCGAAATTCTGAGATTTGAAGGCCAAATCACATATCGTGATACTACATGAAATAGTTTCGAAATATTGGTAAAAATGAATATATATACGTAAAATCAAACTACATGAAAAACGTGAAAAAAGTCACTATTATACCAAATTTGAGGATTTAAACTTCGAATCATTAGGCGAGGTTTCGTATTATTTAGATCAAAGAAAAGACATATGACAATGTTGTTTCCGATACAAATGATAAAAATCAATGTGTTTTCATTAGAGATCACTAAAATGTTCCTGAATTTCCGTTTATATTACCGATGGAAGAAGTACACGTAAAACCGCTCTAATCCGGCTGAAACGTCGATATATGCAATAAAAACAGAACTTTTCCCCTTTTCAATATCTTACTCTGTATTTTAACGAGAAACAAATAGTTGATTGCAAATGAAGTATTTAAGGTTAATTTCTAATCAAATATGTGTTTGCATCATTTTTATCGTATATTTAATGAATTAATAACAATAAACTGAAAATTCACAAAAACGTGGAAAAACGGCAAAATATTACCTAATTCGATTATATTTTGTTTAAATCACATAAAAGAAAAGGGGATGATAAACGTCAAAATATTGCTAAATTCGATGATTTTTAGTACGAAACAAAATGCAAGAAAACTTGCTTAAAATGGAATATTATGCGAAATTTTGAGATTTGAAGGCCAAATCACATATCGTGATACTACATGAAATAGTATCGAAGTATTGGTAAAAATAAACATATTTACGTAATATCAAACTACAAAAAAACGTGAAAAAACTCACTATTATACCAATTTTGAGGATTTTAACTTCGAATCATTGAGCGAGGTTTCGTATTAAGAAGATCCAAGAAAAGGCATATGACAATGTTGTTTCCAATACAAATGACAAAAATCAATGTGTTTTCATTGGAATTAACTAAATGTTCCTGATTTTCCGTTTATATTACCGATGGAAGATGTACACGTAAAACCGCTCTATTCCGGCTGAAACGTCGATATATGCAATAAAAACCGAACTTCTCCCCTTTTCAATATCTTACTCAGTATTTTAACGAGAAACAAATAGATGATTGAAAATGAAGTATTTAAGGTTATTATCTAATCAATTATGTGTTTGCATCATTTTTATCGTATATTTAATGAATTAATACCAATAAACTGAAAATTCACAAAAACGTAGAAAAGGCAAAATATTGCCTAATTCGATGATATTTTGTTTAAATCAAATAAAGGAAAATGGGATGATAAACGTCATAGTCACTAACTAACGCTAAATTCGATGATTTTTAGTACAAAACAAAATGCAAGAAACTTGCTTAAAAATGCAAAATTTGCAAAATTCTGTGATATGACGGCCAAATCACATATCGTGAGAAAACATGATGTAATATCGAAATATTGATAAAAATGAATATATTTACGTAAAATCACACTACATAGAAAACGTGAAAAAGTCACTATTTTACCATATATGAGGATTTTATCTTCAAATCACAGAGCGAGGTTTCGTATTAAGAAGATCCAAGAAAAGACATATGACAATGTTGTTTCCAATAAAAAATATGAAAATCAATGCGTTTTCATTAGAATTAACTAAAATGTTCCTGATTTTCCGTTTATATTACCGATGGAAGATGTTCACGTAAAACCGCTCTAATCCGGCTGAAACGTCGATATGTGCAATAAGAACAGAACATCTCTCATTTTTAAAATCTTACTCTGTATTTTAACGAGAAACAAATAGTTGATAGCAAATGAAGTATTTAAGGTTAATTTCTAACCAATTATGTGTTTGCATCATTTTTATCGTATATTTAATGAATTAATAACAATAAACTGAAAATTCACAAAAACGTGGAAAAACGGCAAAATATTGCCTAATTCGATTATACTTTGTTTAAATCACATAAACGAAAAGGGGATGATAAACGTCAAAATATTGCTAAATTCGATGATTTTTAGTACGAAACTTAATGCAAGAAAACTTGCTTAAAATGCAATATTATGCGAAATTCTGAGATTTGAAGGCCAAATCACAAATCGTGATACTACATGAAATAGTTTCGAAATATTGGTAAAAATTAATATATATACGTAATATCAAACTACATGAAAAACGTGAAAAAAGTCACTATTATACCATATTTGAGGATTTTAACTTCAAATCACAGAGCGAGGTTTCGTATTAAGAAGATTCAAGAAAAGACATATGACAATGTTGTTTCCATTACAAATGATAAAAATCAATGCGTTTTCATTAGAATTAACTAAAATGTTCCTGATTTTCCGTTTATATTACCGATGGAAGATGTTCACGTAAAACCGCTCTAATCTGGCTGAAACGTCGATATATGTAATAAGAACAGAACTTCTCTCCTTTTCAATATTTTACTCTGTATTTTAACGAGAAACAAATAGTTGTTTGCAAATGAAGTATTTAAGGTTAATTTCTAATCAATTATGTGTTTGCATCATTTTAATCGTATATTTATTGAATTAATACCAATAAACTGAAAATTCACAAAAACGTGGAAAAACGGCAAAATATTGCCTAACTCGATGATATTTTGTTTATATCAC
This sequence comes from Procambarus clarkii, assembly GCF_040958095.1. Lineage (NCBI taxonomy): Eukaryota > Metazoa > Arthropoda > Malacostraca > Decapoda > Cambaridae > Procambarus > Procambarus clarkii. The sequence continues at coordinate 1,334,500 of NC_091152.1, forward strand.
ATAAAGGAAAAGGGGATGATAAACGTCAAAATATTGCTAAATTCGATGATTTTTAGTACGAAACAAAATGCAAGAAAACTTGCTTAAAATGCAATATTATGCGAAATTCTGAGATTTGAAGGCCAAATCACATATCGTGATACTACATGAAATAGTATCGAAGTATTGGTAAAAATAAACATATTTACGTAACATCAAACTACATGAAAAACGTGAAAAAAGTCACTATTATACCAAATTTGAGGATTTTAACTTCGAATCATTGAGCGAGGTTTCGTATTAAGAAGATCCAAGAAAAGGCATATGACAATGTTGTTTCCAATACAAATGACGAAAATCAATGTGTTTTCATTGGAATTAACAAAATGTTCCTGATTTTCCGTTTATATTACCGATGGAAGATGTACACGTAAAACCGCTCTATTCCGGCTGAAACGTCGATATATGCAATAAAAACCGAACTTCTCCCCTTTTCAATATCTTACTCAGTATTTTAACGAGAAACAAATAGATGATTGAAAATGAAGTATTTAAGGTTATTATCTAATCAATTATGTGTAACCTAATATGTGTAATAATCTAATCAATTATGTGCACTGAAAAATCAGTGCTTTTTCATTAGAATTAACTAAAATGTTCCTGATTTTCCGTTTATATTACCGATGGAAGATGTACACGCAAAACCGCTCTAATCCGGGTAAAACCTCGATATATGCAATAAAAACAGAACTTCTCCCCTTTTCATTATCTTACTCTGTATTTTAACGAGAAACAAATAGATGATTGAAAATGAAGTATTTAAGGTTATTATCTAATCAATTATGTGTAACCTAATATGTGTAATAATCTAATCAATTATGTGCACTGAAAAATCAGTGCTTTTTCATTAGAATTAACTAAAATGTTCCTGATTTTCCGTTTATATTACCGATGGAAGATGTACACGCAAAACCGCTCTAATCCGGGTGAAACCTCGATATATGCAATAAAAACAGAACTTCTCCCCTTTTCATTATCTTACTCTGTATTTTAACGAGAAACAAATAGTTGATTGAAAATGACGTATTTAAGGTTAATTTCTAATCAATTATATGTTTGTATCATTTTTATCGTATATTTAATTAATTATTACCAATAAACTGAAAATTCACAAAAACGTGGAAAAACGGCAAAATATTGCCTAATTCGATTATATTTTGTTTAAATTACATAAAGGAAAAGGGGATGATAAACGTCAAAATATTGCTAAATTCGATGATTTTTAGTACGAAACAAAATGCAAGAAAACTTGCTTAAAATGCAATATTATGCGAAATTCTGAGATTTGAAGGCCAAATCACATATAGTGATACTACATGAAATAGTATCGAAGTATTGGTAAAAATAAACATATTTACGTAATATCAAACTATAAAAAAACGTGAAAAAAGTCACTATTATACCAATTTTGAGGATTTTAACTTCGAATCATTGAGCGAGGTTTCGTATTAAAAAGATCCAAGAAAAGGCATATGACAATGTTGTTTCCAATACAAATGACAAAAATCAATGTGTTTTCATTGGAATTAACTAAATGTTCCTGATTTTCCGTTTATATTACCGATGGAAGATGTACACGTAAAACCGCTCTATTCCGGCTGAAACGTCGATATATGTAATAAAAACCGAACTTCTCCCCTTTTCAATATCTTACTCAGTATTTTAACGAGAAACAAATAGATGATTGAAAATGAAGTATTTAAGGTTATTATCTAATCAATTATGTGTTTGCATCATTTTTATCGTATATTTAATGAATTAATACCAATAAACTGAAAATTCACAAAAACGTAGAAAAAGGCAAAATATTGCCTAATTCGATGATATTTTGTTTAAATCACATAAAGGAAAAGGGGATGATAAACGACATAGTCATTAACTAACGCTAAATTCGATGATTTTTAGTACAAAACAAAATGCAAGAAACTTGCTTAAAAATGCAAAATTTGCAAAATTCTGTGATATGACGGCCAAATCACATATCGTGAGAAAACATGATGTAATATCGAAATATTGGTAAAAATGAATATATTTACGTAAAATCACACTACATGGAAAACGTGAAAAAAGTCACTATTTTACCATATATGAGGATTTTATCTTCAAATCACAGAGCGAGGTTTCGTATTAAGAAGATCCAAGAAAAGACACAGGCTTAAGAGAGGGATGCAGAGGCTCAAGAGAATGATGCAGAGGATCAAGAGGGTGATGCAAAGGATGAAGAGAGGGATGCAGAGGCTTAAGAGAGTGAATCAGAGGTTCAAGAGAGTGATGCAGAGGCACAAGAGAGAAATGAAGAGGCTGAAAAGAGTGATGCGGAGGCTCAAGAGAGTGATTCAGAGGCTTACGAGAGTGATGCAGAGGCTCAAGAGAGTGATGCAGAGGCTCAAGAGGGTGATGTAGAGGCTCAAGAAAGTGATGTAGAGGCTCAAGAGAGGGATTCAGAGGCTTAGGAGCGTAATGCAGGGCTTACGAGAGTGATGCAGAGGCTTAAGAGAGGGAGGAAGAGGCTCAAGAGAGGGATGCAGAGGCACAAGAGAGGGATGCAGAGGCTCAAGAGAGGGATGCAGAGGCTCAACTGAAGGATGCAGAGGCACAAGGGAGGGATGCAGAGGCTCTTGAGAGTGATGCAGAGGCTCAACAGAGGGATGCAGAGGCTTAAGAGAGAAATGCAAAAGGCTGAAGAGAGGGATGCAGAATCTCATGAGAGGGATGCAGGAGTTCAAGAGAGGGATGCAGAGGCTCAAGAGAGGGATGCAGGGGCTCAAGAGAGGGATGCAGGGGCTCATGAGAGGGATGCAGAGGCTCAAGTGAGGGATGCAGAGGCACAAGAGAGGGATGCAAGTGCTCTTGAGAGTGACGCAGAGGCTCTAGAGAGTGATGTAGAGGCTTAAGAGAGTGATGCAAAGGCTCAGGAGAGGGATGCAAAGACTCATGAGAGGGATTCAGGAGTTCAAGAGAGTGATGCAGAGGCTCAAGAGAGTGATGCAGAGGCTCAAGAGAGTGATGCAGAGGCTCAAGAGAGTGACGCAGAGGCTCATGAGAGTGATGCAGAGGATCAAGAGAGGGATGCAGAGGTTTTAGCGAGTGAATCAGAGGCTCAAGAGAGGGATGAAGAGTCTTAAGAGAGTGATGCAGAGGCTTAAGAGAGAGATGCAGAGGCTCAAGAGAGCGATGGAGAGACTCAAGAGAGTGATGCAGAGGCTCAAGAGAGTGATGCAGAGGCCCAGGAGAGTGATGCAGAGGCTAAAGTGAGTGATGCAGAGGCTCAGGATTGTGATGCAGAGGCTTAGGAGAATGATGCAAAGGCTCAAGTGAGGGATGCAGAGGCTCAAGAGAGTGATGGTGAGGCTCAAGAGAGGGATACAGAGGCTCAAGAGAGGGATGCAGAGGGTCCAGAGAGGGATGCAGATGCTCAAGAGAGTGATGCAGAGGCTCCAGAGAGTGATGCAGAGGCTCAAGAGAATGATGTAGAGGCTTAAGAGCGGGATGCAGAGGCTCAAGAGAATGATACAGAGGCTCAATAGAGTGATGCAGAGGATGAAGAGAGGGATGCAGAGGTGGCTCATGTGGGTACTCAGTTTCCACCTGTGTCCCCTTGTTCGCGTCCCACCAGTGTTGAATAGTTTACCCTTGTTTACCCGGTCGAATCCTCTGAGGATTTTGTAGGTTGTGATCATGTCTCCCCTTACTCTTCTGTCTTCCAGTGTCGTAAGGTGCATTTCCCGCAGCCTTTCCTCGTAACTCATGCCTCTTAGTTCTGGGACTAGTCTTGTGGCATACCTTTGGACTTTTTCCAGCTTCGTCTTGTGCTTGACAAGGTACGGGCTCCATGCTGGGGCCGCATACTCCAGGATTGGTCTTACATATGTGGTGTACAAGATTCTGAATGATTCCTTACACAGGTTCCTGAACGCTGTTCTGATGTTAGCCAGCCTCGCATATGCCGCAGACGTTATTCTTTTTATGTGGGCTTCAGGAGACACGTTTGGTGTGATATCAACTCCTAGATCTTTCTCTCTGTTCGTTTCATTACGTACTTCATCTCCTATACTATATCCTGTGTTTGGCCTCCTATTTCCACTGCCTAGTTTCATTACTTTGCATTTACTCGGGTTGAACTTCAACAGCCATTTGTTGGACCATTCACTCAGTCTGTCTAGGTCATCTTGTAGCCTCCTACTATCGTCCTCAGTTTCAATCCTCCTCATAATTTTTGCATCATCGGCAAACATTGAGAGAAACGATTCTATACCCTCTGGAAGATCATTTACATATATCAGAAACAGTATAGGTCCAAGGACTGACCTCTGCGGTACTCCACTCGTAACGTCTCGCCAATCTGAGACCTCACCCCTCACACTGACTCATTGTCTCCTGTTACTTAGGTACTCCTGTATCCAACGGAGTACCTTCCCTTTCACTCCAGCCTGCATCTCCAGTTTTTTCACTAGTCTCTTGTGTGGCACTGTATGAAAAGCTTTCTGACAATTAAAAAATATGTCTGCCCACCCTTCTCTTTCTTGCCTTATTTTTGTTGCCTGGTCGTAGAATTCAAGTAACCCTGTGAGGCAGGACCTGCCATCCCTGAATCCATGTTGATGCTGTGTTACAAAGTTCTTTCGCTCCAGGTGCTCCACTAGCTTTCTTCGCACAATCTTCTCCATCATCTTGCATGGTATGCAGGTTAGGGACACTGGCCTGTAATTCAGTGCCTCCTGTCTATCCCCTTTCTTGTATATCGGGACTACGTTAGCTGCTTTCCAAATTTCTGGCAGTTCCCCTGTTGCCAGTGATTACACCATGGAGAGCGGGAGGCACAGTTCTTCTGCTCCTTCCTTTAGTATCCAAGGGGAGATTCCATCTGGGCCTATAGCCTTTGTCACATCCAATTCTGAGAGAGTGATGCAGAGGCTCTGGAGAGGGATTCAGAGGCTCAAGAGAGTGATTCAGAGGCTTAAGAGAGTGATGCAAAGGCTCAAGAGAGTGATGCAGAGGCTCGAGAGAGTGATGCAGAGGCTCAGGAGAGGGATGCAGAGAATCAAGAGAGTGATGCAGAGACTCAAGAGAGTTATGCAGAGGCTCAAGAGAGTGATGCAGAGGTTTACGAGAGTGATGCAGAGGATCAAGAGAGGGATTCAGAGGCTTAAGAGAGTGATGCAAAGGCTCAAGAGAGGGATGCAGAGGCTCAAGAGAGGGATGCAGTAGTTCAAGAGACGGATGCAGAGGCTCAAAAGAGGGATGCAGAGGCTTAGGAAAGTGTTGCAGCGGCTTAAAAGAGGGATGCAGAGGCTTAAGAGGGTGATGCAGAGGCTCAAGAGAATGATGCAGAGGCTCAAGAGAGGGATGCAGGGGCTGAAGGGAGTGATGCAGAGGCTCAAGAGAGGGATGCAGAGGCTCAAGAGAGTGATGCAGAGGCTCGAGAGAATGATGCAGAGGCTCATGAGAGGGATTCAGAGGCTCAAGAGAGGAATTCAGAGGCTTAAGAGTGTGATGCAAAGGCTCAATTGAGTGATGCAGAGGCTCGAGAGAGTGATGCAGAGGCTCAAGAGAGGGATTCAGAGGCTAAAGAGATTGATTCAGAGGCTTAAGAGAGTGATGCAGAGGCTCAGGATAGTGTTGCAGAGGCTCACGAGAGAGATGCAGAGGCTCAAGAGAGTGATGCAGACACTCAAGAGAGTTATGCAGAGGCTCAAGAGAGTGATGCTGAGGTTTACGAGAGTGATGCAGAGGATCAAGAGAGGGATTCAGAGGCTTAAGAGAGTGATGCAAAGGCTCATGAGAGGGATACAGAGGCTCAAGAGAGAGATGCAGGAGTTCAAGAGAGGGATGCAGAGGTTCAAGAGAGGGCTGCAGTTGCTTAAGAAAGTGTTGCAGCGGCTTAAAAGAGGGATGTAGAGGCTTAAGAGAGTGATGCAGAGGCTCAGGAGAGCGATGCAGAGGCTCAAGAGAGGGATGCAGGGGCTGAAGAGAGTGATGCAGAGGCTCAAGAGAGTGATTCAGAGGCTTACGAGAGTGATGCAGAGGCTTAAGAGAGTGATGCAGAGGCTCAAGAGAGGGATACAGAGGCTCAAGAGAGTGATTCAGAGGCTTACGAGAGTGATGCAGAGGCTTAAGAGAGTGATGCAGAGGCTCAAGAGAGGGATACAGAGGCTCAAGAGAGTGATGCAGAGACTCATGAGAGGGATTCAGAGGCTTAAGAGAGTGATGCAAAGGCTCATGAGAGGGATGTAGAGGCTTAAGAGAGTGATGCAGAGGCTCAGGAGAGTGATGCAGAGGTTCAAGAGAGGGCTGCAGTTGCTTAAGAAAGTGTTGCAGCGGCTTAAAAGAGGGATGTAGAGGCTTAAGAGAGTGATGCAGAGGCTCAGGAGAGCGATGCAGAGGCTCAAGAGAGGGATGCAGGGGCTGAAGAGAGTGATGCAGAGGCTCACGAGAGTGATTCAGAGGCTTACGAGAGTGATGCAGAGGCTTAAGAGAGTGATGCAGAGGCTCAAGAGAGGGATACAGAGGCTCAAGAGAGTGATGCAGAGACTCAAGAGTGTTATGCAGAGGATCAAGAGAGTGATGCAGAGGCTTATGAGAGTGATGCAGAGGACTAAGAGAGGGGTGCAGAAGCTGAAGAGAGTGATGCAGAGGCTGACGAGAGTGAATCAGAGGTTCAAGAGAGTGATGCAGAGGCACATGAGAGAAATAAAGAGGCTGAAAAGAGTGATGCAGAGGCTCAAGAGAGTGATGCAGAGGCTCAAGAGGGTGATGTAGAGGCTCAAGAGAGTGATGCAGAGGCTCAAGAGAGGGATTCAGAGGCTTAAGTGCGTAATACAGGGCTTAAGAGAGTGATGCAGAGGCTTAAGAGAGGGAGGAAGAGGCTCAAGAGAGGGATGCAGAGGCACAAGAGAGGGATGCAGAGGCTTAAGAGAGAGATGCAAAGGCTCAAGAAAGGGATGCAGAGGCTCATGAGAGGGATGCAGGAGTTCAAGAGAGGCATGCAGAGGCTCAAGAGAGTGATTCAGAGGCTTACGAGAGTGATGCAGAGGCTTAAAAGAGTGATGCAGAGGCTTAAGAGAGTGATGCTGAGGTTTACGAGAGTGATGCAGAGGATCAAGAGAGGGATTCAGAGGCTTAAGAGAGTGATGCAAAGGCTCATGAGAGGGATACAGAGGCTCAAGAGAGAGATGCAGGAGTTCAAGAGAGGGATGCAGAGGTTCAAGAGAGGGCTGCAGTTGCTTAAGAAAGTGTTGCAGCGGCTTAAAAGAGGGATGTAGAGGCTTAAGAGAGTGATGCAGAGGCTCAGGAGAGTGATGCAGAGGTTCAAGAGAGGGCTGCAGTTGCTTAAGAAAGTGTTGCAGCGGCTTAAAAGAGGGATGTAGAGGCTTAAGAGAGTGATGCAGAGGCTCAGGAGAGTGATGCAGAGGCTCAAGAGAGGGATGCAGGGGCTGAAGAGAGTGATGCAGAGGCTCAAGAGAGTGATTCAGAGGCTTACGAGAGTGATGCAGAGGCTTAAGAGAGTGATGCAGAGGCTCAAGAGAGGGATACAGAGGCTCAAGAGAGTGATGCAGAGACTCAAGAGTGTTATGCAGAGGATCAAGAGAGTGATGCAGAGGCTTATGAGAGTGATGCAGAGGACTAAGAGAGGGGTGCAGAAGCTGAAGAGAGTGATGCAGAGGCTGACGAGAGTGAATCAGAGGTTCAAGAGAGTGATGCAGAGGCACATGAGAGAAATAAAGAGGCTGAAAAGAGTGATGCAGAGGCTCAAGAGAGTGATGCAGAGGCTCAAGAGGGTGATGTAGAGGCTCAAGAGAGTGATGCAGAGGCTCAAGAGAGGGATTCAGAGGCTTAAGTGCGTAATTCAGGGCTTAAGAGAGTGATGCAGAGGCTTAAGAGAGGGAGGAAGAGGCTCAAGAGAGGGATGCAGAGGCACAAGAGAGGGATGCAGAGGCTCTAGAGAGGGATGCAGAGGCTCAATTGAAGGATGAAGAGGCAATAGGGAGGGATGCAGAGGCTCTTGAGAGTGATGCAGAGGCTCAACAGAGGGATGCAGAGGCTTAAGAGAGAGATGCAGAGGCTGACGAGAGTGAATCAGAGGTTCAAGAGAGTGATGCAGAGGCACATGAGAGAAATAAAGAGGCTGAAAAGATTGATGCAGAGGCTCAAGAGAGTGATGCAGAGGCTCAAGAGAGGGATGCAGAGGCACAAGAGAGGGATGCAGAGGCTCTAGAGAGGGATGCAGAGGCTCAATTGAAGGATGAAGAGGCAATAGGGAGGGATGCAGAGGCTCTTGAGAGTGATGCAGAGGCTCAACAGAGGGATGCAGAGGCTTAAGAGAGAGATGCAAAGGCTCAAGAAAGGGATGCAGAGGCTCATGAGAGGGATGCAGGAGTTCAAGAGAGGCATGCAGAGGCTCAAGAGAGTGATTCAGAGGCTTACGAGAGTGATGCAGAGGCTTAAAAGAGTGATGCAGAGGCTTAAGAGAGGGATGAAATGAGGCTCACGAGAGTGATGCAGAGCATTAAGAGAGGGCTGCAGAGGCTTAAGAGAGTAATGCAAAGGCTCATGAGAGGGATGTAGAGGCTCAAGAGAAGGATGCAGAGGGTCAAGAGAGTGATGCAGAGGCTCAAGAGAGTGATGCAGAGGCTCACGAGAGTGATGCAGAGACTCAAGAGAGGGATGCAGAGGCTTAAGAGAGTGATGCAGAGGCTCAAGAGAATGATGAGTTAAAAGCTTAAGAGAGGGATGCAGAGTCTCAAGAGAATGATGCTGAGGCTCAAGAGAATGATGCAGAGGATGAAGAGAGGGATGCAGAGGCTTAAGAGAGTGATGCAGAGGCTCAAGAGAGTGATGCAGAGGCTCAATTGAGTGATGCAGAGGCTCGAGAGAGTGATGCAGAGGCTTAAGAGAGTAATGTTGAGGATCAAGAGAGTGATGCAGAGGCTCAAAAGAATGATGCAGAGGCTTAGGAGAATGATGCAGAGGCTCAATAGAGGGATGCAGAGGCTGAAGGGAGTGATGCAGAGGCTCAAGAGAGTGATGCAGAGGCTCAATTGAGTGATGCAGAGGCTCGAGAGAGTGATGCAGAGGCTTAAGAGAGTAATGTTGAGGATCAAGAGAGTGATGCAGAGGCTCAAAAGAATGATGCTGAGGCTCAAGAGAATGATGCAGAGGATGAAGAGAGGGATGCAGAGGCTTAAGAGAGTGATGCAGAGGCTCAAGAGAGTGATGCAGAGGCTCAATTGAGTGATGCAGAGGCTCGAGAGAGTGATGCAGAGGCTTAAGAGAGTAATGTTGAGGATCAAGAGAGTGATGCAGAGGCTCAAAAGAATGATGCAGAGGCTTAGGAGAATGATGCAGAGGCTCAATAGAGGGATGCAGAGGCTGAAGGGAGTGATGCAGAGGCTCAAGAGAGTGATGCAGAGGCTCGAGAGAGTGATGCAGAGGCACAAGAGAGGGATTCAGTGGCTCAAGAGAGGAATTCAGAGGCTTAAGAGTGTGATGCAAAGGCTCAATTGAGTGATGCAGAGGCTCGAGAGAGTGATGCAGAGGCTCAAGAGAGGGATTCAGAGGCTCAAGAGATTGATTCAGAGGCTTAAGAGAGTGATGCAGAGGCTCAGGATAGTGTTGCAGAGGCTCACGAGAGAGATGCAGAGGCTCAAGAGAGTGATGCAGACACTCAAGAGAGTTATGCAGAGGCTCAAGAGAGTGATGCTGAGGTTTACGAGAGTGACGCAGAGGATCAAGAGAGGGATTCAGAGGCTTAAGAGAGTGATGCAAAGGCTCATGAGAGGGATACAGAGGCTCAAGAGAGAGATGCAGGAGTTCAAGAGAGGGATGCAGAGGTTCAAGAGAGGGCTGCAGTTGTATCGAACTGCCTCTGTATCGAAACAAAATGCAAGAAAACTTGCTTAAAATGCAATATTATGCGAAATTCTGAGATTTGAAGGCCAAATCACATATCGTGATACTACATGAAATAGTATCGAAGTATTGGTAAAAATAAACATATTTACGTAATATCAAACTACAAAAAAACGTGAAAAAAGTCACTATTATACCAATTTTGAGGATTTTAACTTCGAATCATTGAGCGAGGTTTCGTATTAAGAAGATCCAAGAAAAGGCATATGACAATGTTGTTTCCAATACAAATGACAAAAATCAATGTGTTTTCATTGGAATTAACTAAATGTTCCTGATTTTCCGTTTATATTACCGATGGAAGATGTACACGTAAAACCGCTCTATTCCGGCTGAAACGTCGATATATGCAAAAAAAAACGAACTTCTCTCCTTTTCAATATCTTACTCAGTATTTTAACGAGAAACAAATAGATGATTGAAATGGAAGTATTTAAGGTTATTATCTAATCAATTATGTTTTTGCATCGTTTTTATTGTATATTTAATGAATTAATACCAATAAACTGAAAATTCACAAAAACGTAGAAAAAGGCAAAATATTGCCTAATTCGATGATATTTTGTTTAAATCACATAATGGAAAAGGGGATGATAAACGTCATAGTCACTAACTAACGCTAAATTCGATGATTTTTAGTACAAAACAAAATGCAAGAAACTTCCTTAAAAATGCAAAATTTGCAAAATTCTGTGATATGACGGCCAAATCACATATCGTGAGAAAACATGATGTAATATCGAAATATTGGTTAAAATGAATATATTTACGTAAAATCACACTACATGGAAAACGTGAAAAAAGTCACTATTTTACCATATATGAGGATTTTATCTTCAAATCACAGAGCGACGTTTCGTATTAAGAAGATCCAAGAAAAGACATATGACAATGTTGTTTCCAATAAAAAATATGAAAATCAATGCGTTTTCATTAGAATTAACTAAAATGTTCCTGATTTTCCGTTTATATTACCGATGGAAGATGTTCACGTAAAATCGCTCTAATCCGGCTGAAACGTCGATATATGTAATAAGAACAGAACTTCTCTCCTTTTCAATATCTTACTCTGTATTTTAACGAGAAACAAATAGTTGTTTGCAAATGAAGTATTTAAGGTTAATTTCTAATCAATTATGTGTTTGCATCATTTCTATCGTATATTTATTGAATTAATACCAATCAACTGAAAATTCACAAAAACGTGCAAAAACGGCAAAATAATGCCTAATTCGATGATATTTTGTTTACATCACATAAAGGAAAAAGGGGATGATAAACGTCAAAATATTGCTAAATTCGATGATTTTTAGTACGAAACAAAATGCAAGAAAACTTGCTTAAAATACAGTATTATGTGAAATTCTGAGATTTAAAGGCCAAATCACATATCGTGATACTGCATGAAATAGTATCGAAGTATTGGTAAAAATAAACATATTTACGTAATATCAAACTACATGAAAAACGTGAAAAAAGTCACTATTATACCAAATTTGAGGATTTAAACTTCGAATCATTAAGCTAGGTTTCGTATTATTTAGATCAAAGAAAAGAAATATGACAATGTTGTTTCCGATACAAATGATAAAAATCAATGTGTTTTCATTAGAGATAACTAAAATGTTCCTGATTTTCTGTTTATATTACCGATGGAAGAAGTACACGTAAAACCGCTCTAATCCGGCTGAAACGTCGATATATGCAATAAAAACAGAACTTTTCCCTTTTTCAATATCTTACTCTGTATTTTAACGAGAAACAAATAGTTGATTGCAAATGAAGTATTTAAGGTTAATTTCTAATCAATTATGTGTTTGCATCATTTTTATCGTATATTTAATGAATTAATAACAATAAACTGAAAATTCACAAAAACGTGGAAAAACGGAAAAATATTGCCTAATTCGATTATATTTTGTTTAAATCACATAAACGAAAAGGGGATGATAAACGTCAAAATATTGCTAAATTAGATGATTTTTAGTACGAAACAAAATGCAAGAAAACTTGCTTAAAATGCAATATTATGCGAAATTCTGAGATTTGAAGGCCAAATCACATATAGTGATACTACATGAAATAGTATCGAAGTATTGGTAAAAAAAACATATTTACGTAATATCAAACTACAAAAAAACGTGAAAAAAGTCACTATTATACCAATTTTGAGGATTTTAACTTCGAATCATTGAGCGAGGTTTCGTATTAAGAAGATCCAAGAAAAGGCATATGACAATGTTGTTTCCAATACAAATGACAAAAATCAATGTGTTTTCATTGGAATTAACTAAATGTTCCTGATTTTCCGTTTATATTACCGATGGAAGATGTACACGTAAAACCGCTCTATTCCGGCTGAAACGTCGATATATGCAAAAAAAAACGAACTTCTCTCCTTTTCAATATCTTACTCAGTATTTTAACGAGAAACAAACAGATGATTGAAATGGAAGTATTTAAGGTTATTATCTAATCAATTATGTTTTTGCATCGTTTTTATCGTATATTTAATGAATTAATACCAATAAACTGAAAATTCACAAAAACGTAGAAAAAGGCAAAATATTGCCTAATTCGATGATATTTTGTTTAAATCACATAAAGGAAAAGGGGATGATAAACGTCATAGTCACTAACTAACGCTAAATTCGATGATTTTTAGTACAAAACAAAATGCAAGAAACTTGCTTAAAAATGCAAAATTTGCAAAATTCTGTGATTTGTCGGCCAAATCACATATCGTGAGAAAACATGATGTAATATCGAAATATTGGTAAAAATGAATATATTTACGTAAAATCACACTAAATGGAAAACGTGAAAAAGTCACTATTTTACCATATATGAGGATTTTATCTTCAAATCACAGAGCGAGGTTTCGTATTAAGAAGATCCAAGAAAAGACATATGACAATGCTGTTTCCAATAAAAAATATGAAAAATCAATGCGTTTTCATTAGAATTAACTAAAATGTTCCTGATTTTCCGTTTATATTACCGATGGAAGATGTTCACGTAAAACCGCTCTAATCCGGCTGAAACGTCGATATATGCAATAAGAACAGAACTTCTCTCCTTTTTAATATCTTACTCTGTATTTTAACGAGAAACAAATAGTTGATAGCAAATGAAGTATTTAAGGTTAATTTCTAATCAATTATGTGTTTGCATCATTTTTATCGTATATTTAATGAATTAATAACAATAAACTGAAAATTCACAAAAACGTGGAAAAACGGCAAAATATTGCCTAATTCGATTATACTTTGTTTAAATCACATAAACGAAAAGGGGATGATAAACGTCAAAATATTGCTACATTCGATGATTTTTAGTACGAAACAAAATGCAAGAAAACTTGCATAAAATGCAATATTATGCGAAATTCTGAGATTTGAAGGCCAAATCACAAATCGTGATACTACATGAAATAGTATCGAAATATTGGTAAAAATTAATATATATACGTAACATCAAACTACATGAAAAACGTGAAAAAATTCACTATTATACCATATTTGAGGATTTTAACTTCAAATCACAGAGCGAGGTTTCGTATTAAGAAGATCCAAGAAAAGACATATGACAATGTTGTTTCCATTACAAATGATAAAAATCAATGCGTTTTCATTAGAATTAACTAAAATGTTCCTGGTTTTCCGTTTATATTACCGATGGAAGATGTACACGTAAAACCGCTCTATTCCGGCTGAAACGTCGATATATGCAATAAAAACCGAACATCTCCCCTTTTCAATATCTTACTCAGTATTTTAACAAGAAACAAATAGATGATTGAAATGGAAGTATTTAAGGTTATTATCTAATAAATTATGTTTTTGCATCGTTTTTATCGTATATTTAATGAATTAATACCAATAAACTGAAAATTCACAAAAACGTAGAAAAAGGCAAAATATTGCCTAATTCGATGATATTTTGTTTAAATCACATAAAGGAAAAGGGGATGATAAACGTCATAGTCACTAACTAACGCTAAATTCGATGATTTTTAGTACAAAACAAAATGCAAGAAACTTGCTTAAAAATGCAAAATTTGCAAAATTCTGTGATTTGTCGGCCAAATCACATATCGTGAGAAAACATGATGTAATATCGAAATATTGGTAACAATGAATATATTTACGTAAAATCACACTATCTGGAAAACGTGAAAAAGTCACTATTTTACCATATATGAGGATTTTATCTTCAAACCACAGAGCGAGGTTTCGTATTAAGAAGATCCAAGAAAAGACATATGACAATGTTGTTTCCAATAAAAAATATGAAAAATCAATGCGTTTTCATTAGAATTAACTAAAATGTTCCTGATTTTCCGTTTATATTACCGATGGAAGATGTTCACGTAAAACCGCTCTAATCTGGCTGAAACGTCGATATATGTAATAAGAACAGAACTTCTCTCCTTTTCAATATCTTACTCTGTATTTTAACGAGAAACAAATAGTTGTTTGCAATTAAAGTATTTAAGGTTAATTTCTAATCAATTATGTGCTTGCATCATTTTAATCGTATATATATTGAATTAATACCAATAAACTGAAAATTCACAAAAACGTGGAAAAACGCCAAAATATTGCCTAACTCGATGATATTTTGTTTATATCACATAAAGGAAAAGGGGATGATAAATGTCAAAATATTGCTAAATTCGATGATTTTTAGTACGAAACAAAATGCAAGAAAACTTGCTTAAAATGCAATATTATGCGAAATTCTGAGATTTGAAGGCCAAATCACATATCGTGATACTACATGAAATAGTATCGAAGTATTGGTAAAAATAAACATATTTACGTAATATCAAACTACAAAAAAACGTGAAAAAAGTCACTATTATACCAATTTTGAGGATTTTAACTTCGAATCATTGAGCGAGGTTTCGTATTAAGAAGATCCAAGAAAAGACATATGACAATGTTGTTTCCAATACAAATGACAAAAATCAATGTGTTTTCATTGGAATTAACTAAATGTTCCTGATTTTCCGTTTATATTACCGATGGAAGATGTACACGTATAACCGCTCTATTCCGGCTGAAACGTCGATATATGCAATAAAAACCGAACTTCTCCCCTTTTCAATATCTTACTCAGTATTTTAACGAGAAACAAATAGATGATTGAAAATGAAGTATTTAAGGTTATTATCTAATCAATTATGTGTAATCCAATATGTGTAATAATCTAATCAATTATTATCTAATCAATTATGTGCACTGAAAAATCAGTGCTTTTTCATTAGAATTAACTAAAATGTTCCTGATTTTCCGTTTATATTACCGATGGAAGATGTACACGCAAAACCGCTCTAATCCGGGTGAAACCTCGATATATGCAATAAAAACAGAACTTCTTTCCTTTTCATTATCCTACTCTGTATTTTAACGAGAAACAAATAGTTGATTGAAAATGACGTATTTAAGGTTAATTTCTAATCAATTATGTGCTTGTATCATTTTTATCGTATATTTAATTAATTATTACCAATGAACTGAAAATTCACAAAAACGTGGAAAAACGGCAAAACATTGCCTAATTCGATTATATTTTGTTTAAATTACATAGAGGAAAAGGGGATGATAAACGTCAAAATATTGCTAAATTCGCTGATTTTTAGTACGAAACAAAATGCAAGAAAACTTGCTTAAAATGCAATATTATGCGAAATTCTGAGATTTGAAGGCCAAATCACATATCGTGATACTACATGAAATAGTATCGAAATATTGGTAAAAATGAATATATATACGTAAAATCAAACTACATGAAAAACGTGAAAAAAGTCACTATTATACCAAATTTGAGGATTTATACTTCGAATCATTAAGCGAGGTTTCGTATTATTTAGATCAAAGAAAAGACATATGACAATGTTGTTTCCGATACAAATGATAAAAATCAATGCGTTTTCATTAGAATTAACTAAAATGTTCCTGATTTTCCGTTTATAATTCTGATGGAAGATGTTCACGTAAAACCGCTCTAATCAGGCTGAAACGTCGATATATGCAATAAAAACAGAACTTCTCTCCTTTCAATATCTTACTCTTTATTTTAACGAGAAACAAATAGTTATTTGCAAATGAAGTATTTAAGGTTAATTTCTAATCAATTATGTGTTTGCATCATTTTAATCGTATATTTATTGAATTAATACCAATAAACTGAAAATTCACAAAAACGTGGAAAAACGGCAAAATATTGTCTAATTCGATGATATTTTGTTTATATCACACGAAGGAAAAGTGGATGATAAACGTCAAAATATTGCTAAATTCGATGATTTTTAGTACGAAACAAAATGCAAGAAAACTTGCTTAAAATGCAATATTATGCGAAATTCTGAGATTTGAAGGCCAAATCACATATAGTGATACTACATGAAATAGTATCGAAGTATTGGTAAAAATAAACATATTTACGTAATATCAAACTACAAAAAAACGTGAAAAAAGTCACTATTATACCAATTTTGAGGATTTTAACTTCGAATCATTGAGCGAGGTTTCGTATTAAGAAGATCCAAGAAAAGGCATATGACAATGTTGTTTCCAATACAAATGACAAAAATCAATGTGTTTTCATTGGAATTAACTAAATGTTCCTGATTTTCCGTTTATATTACCGATGGGAGATGTACACGTAAAACCGCTCTATTCCGGCTGAAACGTCGATATATGCAATAAAAACCGAACTTCTCCCCTTTTCAATATCTTACTCAGTATTTTAACGAGAAACAAATAGATGATTGAAAATGAAGTATTTAAGGTTATTATCTAATCAATTATGTTTTTGCATCATTTTTATCGTATATTTAATGAATTAATACCAATAAACTGAAAATTCACAAAAACGTAGAAAAAGGGAAAATATTGCCTAATTCGATGATATTTTGTTTAAATCACATAAAGGAAAAGGGGATGATAAACGTCATAGTCACTAACTAACGCTAAATTCGATGATTTTTAGTACAAAACAAAATGCAAGAAACTTGCTTAAAAATGCAAAATTTGCAAAATTCTGTGATATGACGGCCAAATCACATATCGTGAGAAAACATGATGTAATATCGAAATATTGGTAAAAATGAATATATTTACGTAAAATCACACTAAAAGGAAAACGTGAAAAAAGTCACTATTTTACCATATATGAGGATTTTATCTTCAAATGACAGAGCGAGGTTTCGTATTAAGAAGATCCAAGAAAAGACATATGACAATGTTGTTTCCAATAAAAAATATGAAAATCAATGCGTTTTCATTAGAATTAACTATAATGTTCCTGATTTTCCGTTTATATTACCGATGGAAGATGTTCACGTAAAACCGCTCTAATCCGGCTGAAACGTCGATATATGCAATAAGAACAGAACTTCTCTCCTTTTCAATATCTTACTCTGTATTCTAACGAGAAACAAATAGTTGATTGCAAATGAAGTATTTAAGGTTATTTTCTAATCAATTATGTGTTCGCATCATTTTTATCGTATATTTATTGAATTAATAACAATAAACTGAAAATTCACAAAAACGTGGAAAAAAGGCAAAATATTGCCTAATTCGATTATACTTTGTTTAAATCACATAAACGAAAAGGGGATGATAAACGTCAAAATATTGCTAAATTCGATGATTTTTAGTACGAAACAAAATGCAAGAAAACTTGCTTAAAATGCAATATTATGCGAAATTCTGAGATTTGAAGGCCAAATCACAAATCGTGATACTACATGAAATAGTATCGAAATATTGGTAAAAATTAATATATATACGTAATATCAAACTACATGAAAAACGTGAAAAATGCCACTATTTTACCATATTTGAGGATTTTAACTTCAAATCACAGAGCGAGGTTTCGTATTAAGAAGATCCAAGAAAAGACATATGACAATGTTGTTTCCATTACAAATGATAAAAATCAATGCGTTTTCATTAGAATTAACTAAAATGTTCCTGATTTTCCGTTTATATTACCGAAGGAAGATGTTCACGTAAAACCGCTCTAATCTGGCTGAAACGTCGATATATGTAATAAGAACAGAACTTCTCTCCTTTTCAATATCTTACTCTGTATTTTAACGAGATATAGATAAATAGTTGTTTGCATATGAAGTATTTAAGGTTAATTTCTAATCAATTATGTGTTTGCATCATTTTATTCGTATATTTATTGAATTAATACCAATAAACTGAAAATTTACAAAATCGTGGAAAAACGGCAAAATATTGCCTAACTCGATGATAATTTGTTTATATCACATAAAGGAAAAGGGGATGATAAACGTCAAAATATTGCTAAATTCGATGATTTTTAGTACGAAACAAAATGCAAGAAAACTTGCTTAAAATGCAATATTATGCGAAATTCTGAGATTTGAAGGCCAAATCACATATCGTGATACTACATGAAATAGTATCGAAATATTGGAAAAAAATGAATATATATACGTAAAATCAAACTACATGAAAAACGTGAAAAAAGTCACTATTGTACCAAATTTGAGGATTTAAACTTCGAATCATTAAGCGAGGTTTCGTATTAAGAAGATCCAAGAAAAGACATGACAATGTTGTTTCCGATACAAATGATAAAAATCAATGTGTTTTCATTAGAGATAACTAAAATGTTCCTGAATTTCCGTTTATATTACCGATGGAAGAAGTACACGTAAAACCGCTCTAATCCGGCTGAAACGTCGATATATGCAATAAAAACAGAACTTTTCGCCTTTTCAATATCTTACTCTGTATTTTAACGAGAAACAAATAGTTGATTGCAAATGAAGTATTTAAGGTTAATTTCTAATCAAATATGTGTTTGCATCATTTTTATCGTATATTTAATGAATTAATAACAATAAACTGAAAATTCACAAAAACGTGGAAAAACGGCAAAATATTGCCTAATTCGATTATATTTTGTTTAAATCACATAAACGAAAAGGGGATGATAAACGTCAAAATATTGCTAAATTAGATGATTTTTAGTACGAAACAAAATGCAAGAAAACTTGCTTAAAATGCAATATTATTCGAAATTCTGAGATTTGAAGGCCAAATCACAAATCGTGATACTACATGAAATAGTATGGAAATATTGGTAAAAATTTATATATATACGTAATATCAAACTACATGAAAAACGTGAAAAAAGTCACTATTATACCATATTTGAGGATTTTAACTTCGAATCAAAGAGCGAGGTTTCGTATTATTTAGATCAAAGAAAAGACATATGACAATGTTGTTTCCGATACAAATGATAAAAATCAATGCGTTTTCATTAGAATTAACTAAAATGTTCCTGATTTTCCGTTTATAATTCCGATGGAAGATGTTCACGTAAAACCGCTCTAATCAGGCTGAAACGTCGATATATGCAATAAAAACAGAACTTCTCTCCTTTTCAATATCTTACTCTGTATTTTAACGAGAAACAAATAGTTGATAGCAAATGAAGTATTTAAGGTTAATTTCTAATCAATTATGTGTTTGCATCATTTTTATCGTATATTTAATGAATTAATAACAATAAACTGAAAATTCACAAAAACGTGAAAAACGGCAAAATATTGCCTAATTCGATTATACTTTGTTTAAATCACATAAACGAAAAGGGGATGACAAACGTCAAAATATTGATAAATTCGATGATTTTTAGTACAAAACAAAATGCAAGAAAACTTGCTTAAAATGCAATATTATGCGAAATTCTGAGATTTGAAGGCCAAATCACAAATCGTGATACTACATGAAATAGTATCGAAATATTGGTAAAAATTAATATATATACGTAATATCAAACTACATGAAAAACGTGAAAAATGTCACTATTATACCATATTTGAGGATTTTAACTTCAAATCACAGAGCGTGGTTTCGTATTAAGAAGATCCAAGAAAAGACATATGACAATGTTGTTTCCATTACAAATGATAAAAATCAATGCGTTTTCATTAGAATTAACTAAAATGTTCCTGATTTTCCGTTATATTACCGATGGAAGATGTTCACGTAAAACCGCTTTAATCTGGCTGAAACGTCGATATATGTAATAAGAACAGAACTTCTCTCCTTTTCAATATCTAACTCTGTATTTTAACGAGAAACAAATAGTTGTTTGCAAATGAAGTATTTAAGGTTAATTTCTAATCAATTATGTGTTTGCATCATTTTAATCGTATATTTATTGAATTAATACCAATAAACTGAAAATTCACAAAAACGTGGAAAAACGGCAAAATATTGCCTAATTCGATGATATTTTGTTTATATCACACAAAGGAAAAGGGGATGATAAACGTCAAAATATTGCTAAATTCGATGATTTTTAGTACGAAACAAAATGCAAGAAAACTTGCTTAAAATGCAATATTATGCGAAATTCTGAGATTTGAAGGCCAAATCACATTTCGTGATACTACATGAAATAGTATCGAAATATTGGTAAAAATGAATATATATACGTAAAATCAAACTACATGAAAAACGTGAAAAAAGTTACTATTATACCAATTTTGAGGATTTTTAACTTCGAATCATTGAGCGAGGTTTCGTATTAAGAAGATCCAAGAAAAGGCATATGACAATGTTGTTTCCAATACAAATGACAAAAATCAATGTGTTTTCATTGGAATTAACTAAATGTTCCTGATTTTCCGTTTATATTACCGATGGAAGATGTACACGTAAAACCGCTCTATTCCGGCTGAAACGTCGATATATGCAATAAAAACCGAACTTTTCCCCTTTTCAATATCTTACTCAGT
Organism: Procambarus clarkii; assembly: GCF_040958095.1. Taxonomy (NCBI): domain Eukaryota; kingdom Metazoa; phylum Arthropoda; class Malacostraca; order Decapoda; family Cambaridae; genus Procambarus; species Procambarus clarkii. The sequence continues at coordinate 1,355,252 of NC_091152.1, forward strand.
ATTTTAACGAGAAACAAAGAGATGATTGAAAATGAAGTATTTAAGGTTATTATCTAATCAATTATGTGTTTGCATCATTTTTATCGTATATTTAATGAACTAATACCAATAAACTGAAAATTCACAAAAACGTAGAAAAAGGCAAAATATTGCCTAATTCGATGATATTTTGTTTAAATCACATAAAGGAAAAGGGGATGATAAACGTCATAGTCACTAACTAACGCTAAATTCGATGATTTTTAGTACAAAACAAAATGCAAGAAACTTGCTTAAAAATGCAAAATTTGCAAAATTCTGTGATATGACGGCCAAATCACATATCGTGAGAAAACATGATGTAATATCGAAATATTGATAAAAATGAATATATTTACGTAAAATCACACTACATAGAAAACGTGAAAAAAGTCACTATTTTACCATATATGAGGATTTTATCTTCAAATCACAGAGCGAGGTTTCGTATTAAGAAGATCCAAGAAAAGACATATGACAATGTTGTTTCCAATAAAAAATATGAAAATCAATGCGTTTTCATTAGAATTAACTAAAATGTTCCTGATTTTCCGTTTATATTACCGATGGAAGATGTTCACGTAAAACCGCTCTAATCCGGCTGAAACGTCGATATATGCAATAAGAACAGAACTTCTCTCCTTTTTAATATCTTGCTCTGTATTTTAACGAGAAACAAATAGTTGATAGCAAATGAAGTATTTAAGGTTAATTTCTAATCAATTATGTGTTTGCATCATTTTTATCGTATATTTAATGAATTAATAACAATAAACTGAAAATTCACAAAAACGTGGAAAAACGGCAAAATATTGCCTAACTCGATGATATTTTGTTTATATCACATAAAGGAAAAGGGGATGATAAACGTCAAAATATTGCTAAATTCGATGATTTTTAGTACGAAACAAAATGCAAGAAAACTTGCTTAAAATGCAATATTATGCGAAATTCTGAGATTTGAAGGCCAAATCACATATCGTGATACTACATGAAACAGTATCGAAGTATTGGTAAAAATAAACATATTTACGTAACATCAAACTACATGAAAAACGTGAAAAAGTCACTTTTATACCAAATTTGAGGATTTTAACTTCGAATCATTGAGCGAGGTTTCGTATTAAGAAGATCCAAGAAAAGACATATCACAATGTTGTTTCCAATACAAATGATAAAAATAAATGTGTTTTCATTGGAATTAACTAAATGTTCCTGATTTTCCGTTTATATTACCGATTGAAGATGTACACGTAAAACCGCTCTATTCCGGCTGAAACGTCGATATATGCAATAAAAACCGAACTTCTCCCCTTTTCGATATCTTACTCAGTATTTTAACGAGAAACAAATAGATGATTGAAAATGAAGTATTTAAGGTTATTATCTAATCAATTATGTGTAACCTAATATGTGTAATAATCTAATCAATTATGTGCACTGAAAAATCAGTGCTTTTTCATTAGAATTAACTAAAATGTTCCTGATTTTCCGTTTATATTACCGATGGAAGATGTACACGCAAAACCGCTCTAATCCGGGTGAAACCTCGATATATGCAATAAAAACAGAACTTCTCCCCTTTTCATTATCTTACTCTGTATTTTAACGAGAAACAAATAGTTGATTGAAAATGACGTATTTAAGGTTAATTTCTAATCAATTATATGTTTGTATCATTTTTATCGTATATTTAATTAATTATTACCAATAAACTGAAAATTCACAAAAACGTGGAAAAACGGCAAAATATTGCCTAATTCGATTATATTTTGTTTAAATTACATAAAGGAAAAGGGGATGATAAACGTCAAAATATTGCTAAATTCGATGATTTTTAGTACGAAACAAAATGCAAGAAAACTTGCTTAAAATGCAATATTATGCGAAATTCTGAGATTTGAAGGCCAAATCACATATAGTGATACTACATGAAATAGTATCGAAGTATTGGTAAAAATAAACATATTTACGTAATATCAAACTACAAAAAAACGTGAAAAAAGTCACTATTATACAAATTTTGAGGATTTTAACTTCGAATCATTGAGCGAGGTTTCGTATTAAAAAGATCCAAGAAAAGGCATATGACAATGTTGTTTCCAATACAAATGACAAAAATCAATGTGTTTTCATTGGAATTAACTAAATGTTCCTGATTTTCCGTTTATATTACCGATGGAAGATGTACACGTAAAACCGCTCTATTCCGGCTGAAACGTCGATATATGCAATAAAAACCGAACTTCTCCCCTTTTCAATATCTTACTCAGTATTTTAACGAGAAACAAATAGATGATTGAAAATGAAGTATTTAAGGTTATTATCTAATCAATTATGTGTTTGCATCATTTTTATCGTATATTTAATGAATTAATACCAATAAACTGAAAATTCACAAAAACGTAGAAAAAGGCAAAATATTGCCTAATTCGATGATATTTTGTTTAAATCACATAAAGGAAAAGGGGATGATAAACGACATAGTCACTAACTAACGCTAAATTCGATGATTTTTAGTACAAAACAAAATGCAAGAAACTTGCTTAAAAATGCAAAATTTGCAAAATTCTGTGATATGACGGCCAAATCACATATCGTGAGAAAACATGATGTAATATCGAAATATTGGTAAAAATGAATATATTTACGTAAAATCACACTACATGGAAAACGTGAAAAAAGTCACTATTTTACCATATATGAGGATTTTATCTTCAAATCACAGAGCGAGGTTTCGTATTAAGAAGATCCAAGAAAAGACCCAGGCTTAAGAGAGGGATGCAGAGGCTCAAGAGAATGATGCAGAGGATCAAGAGGGTGATGCAAAGGATGAAGAGAGGGATGCAGAGGCTTAAGAGAGTGAATCAGAGGTTCAAGAGAGTGATGCAGAGGCACAAGAGAGAAATGAAGAGGCTGAAAAGAGTGATGCGGAGGCTCAAGAGAGTGATTCAGAGGCTTACGAGAGTGATGCAGAGGCTCAAGAGAGTGATGCAGAGGCTCAAGAGGGTGATGTAGAGGCTCAAGAGAATGATGTAGAGGCTCAAGAGAGGGATTCAGAGGCTTAGGAGCGTAATGCAGGGCTTACGAGAGTGATGCAGAGGCTTAAGAGAGGGAGGAAGAGGCTCAAGAGAGGGATGCAGAGGCACAAGAGAGGGATGCAGAGGCTCAAGAGAGGGATGCAGAGGCTCAACTGAAGGATGCAGAGGCACAAGGGAGGGATGCAGAGGCTCTTGAGAGTGATGCAGAGGCTCAACAGAGGGATGTAGAGGCTCAACAGAGGGATGCAGAGGCTTAAGAGAGAAATGCAAAAGGCTCAAGAGAGGGATGCAGAATCTCATTAGAGGGATGCAGGAGTTCAAGAGAGGGATGCAGAGGCTCAAGAGAGGGATGCAGGGGCTCAAGAGAGGGATGCAGGGGCTCATGAGAGGGATGCAGAGGCTCAAGTGAGGGATGCAGAGGCACAAGAGAGGGATGCAAGTGCTCTTGAGAGTGACGCAGAGGCTCTAGAGAGTGATGTAGAGGCTTAAGAGAGTGATGCAAAGGCTCAGGAGAGGGATGCAAAGACTCATGAGAGGGATTCAGGAGTTCAAGAGAGTGATGCAGAGGCTCAAGAGAGTGATGCAGAGGCTCAAGAGAGTGATGCAGAGGCTCAAGAGAGTGACGCAGAGGCTCATGAGAGTGATGCAGAGGATCAAGAGAGGGATGCAGAGGTTTTAGCGAGTGAATCAGAGGCTCAAGAGAGGGATGAAGAGTCTTAAGAGAGTGATGCAGAGGCTTAAGAGAGAGATGCAGAGGCTCAAGAGAGCGATGGAGAGACTCAAGAGAGTGATGCAGAGGCTCAAGAGAGTGATGCAGAGGCCCAGGAGAGTGATGCAGAGGCTAAAGTGAGTGATGCAGAGGCTCAGGATAGTGATGCAGAGGCTTAGGAGAATGATGCAAAGGCTCAAGTGAGGGATGCAGAGGGTCCAGAGAGGGATGCAGATGCTCAAGAGAGTGATGCAGAGGCTCCAGAGAGTGATGCAGAGGCTCAAGAGAATGATGTAGAGGATTAAGAGCGGGATGCAGAGGCTCAAGAGAATGATACAGAGGCTCAATAGAGTGATGCAGAGGATGAAGAGAGGGATGCAGAGGTGGCTCATGTGGGTACTCAGTTTCCACCTGTGTCCCCTTGTTCGCGTCCCACCAGTGTTGAATAGTTTACCCTTGTTTACCCGGTCGAATCCTCTGAGGATTTTGTAGGTTGTGATCATGTCTCCCCTTACTCTTCTGTCTTCCAGTGTCGTAAGGTGCATTTCCCGCAGCCTTTCCTCGTAACTCATGCTTCTTAGTTCTGGGACTAGTCTTGTGGCATACCTTTGGACTTTTTCCAGCTTCGTCTTGTGCTTGACAAGGTACGGGCTCCATGCTGGGGCCGCATACTCCAGGATTGGTCTTACATATGTGGTGTACAAGATTCTGAATGATTCCTTACACAGGTTCCTGAACGCTGTTCTGATGTTAGCCAGCCTCGCATATGCCGCAGACGTTATTCTTTTTATGTGGGCTTCAGGAGACACGTTTGGTGTGATATCAACTCCTAGATCTTTCTCTCTGTTCGTTTCATTAAGAACTTCATCTCCTATTCTATATCCTGTGTTTGGCCTCCTATTTCCACTGCCTAGTTTCATTACTTTGCATTTACTCGGGTTGAACTTCAACAGCCATTTGTTGGACCATTCACTCAGTCTGTCTAGGTCATCTTGTAGCCTCCTACTATCGTCCTCAGTTTCAATCCTCCTCATAATTTTTGCATCATCGGCAAACATTGAGAGAAACGATTCTATACCCTCTGGAAGATCATTTACATATATCAGAAACAGTATAGGTCCAAGGACTGACCTCTGCGGTACTCCACTCGTAACGTCTCGCCAATCTGAGACCTCACCCCTCACACTGACTCATTGTCTCCTGTTACTTAGGTACTCCTGTATCCAACGGAGTACCTTCCCTTTCACTCCAGCCTGCATCTCCAGTTTTTTCACTAGTCTCTTGTGTGGCACTGTATGAAAAGCTTTCTGACAGTTAAAAAATATGTCTGCCCACCCTTCTCTTTCTTGCCTTATTTTTGTTGCCTGGTCGTAGAATTCAAGTAACCCTGTGAGGCAGGACCTGCCATCCCTGAATCCATGTTGATGCTGTGTTACAAAGTTCTTTCGCTCCAGGTGCTCCACTAGCTTTCTTCGCACAATCTTCTCCATCATCTTGCATGGTATGCAGGTTAGGGACACTGGCCTGTAATTCAGTGCCTCCTGTCTATCCCCTTTCTTGTATATCGGGACTACGTTAGCTGCTTTCCAAATTTCTGGCAGTTCCCCTGTTGCCATTGATTACACCATGGAGAGCGGGAGGCACAGTTCTTCTGCTCCTTCCTTTAGTATCCAAGGGGAGATTCCATCTGGGCCTATAGCCTTTGTCACATCCAATTCTGAGAGAGTGATGCAGAGGCTCAGGAGAGGGATTCAGAGGCTCAAGAGAGTGATTCAGAGGCTTAAGAGAGTGATGCAAAGGCTCAAGAGAGTGATGCAGAGGCTCGAGAGAGTGATGCAGAGGCTCAGGAGAGGGATGCAGAGAATCAAGAGAGTGATGCAGAGACTCAAGAGAGTTATGCAGAGGCTCAAGAGAGTGATGCAGAGGTTTACGAGAGTGATGCAGAGGATCAAGAGAGGGATTCAGAGGCTTAAGAGAGTGATGCAAAGGCTCAAGAGAGGGATGCAGAGGCTCAAGAGAGGGATGCAGTAGTTCAAGAGACGGATGCAGAGGCTCAAAAGAGGGATGCAGAGGCTAAGGAAAGTGTTGCAGCGGCTTAAAAGAGGGATGCAGAGGCTTAAGAGGGTGATGCAGAGGCTCAAGAGAATGATGCAGAGGCTCAAGAGAGGGATGCAGGGGCTGAAGGGAGTGATGCAGAGGCTCAAGAGAGGGATGCAGAGGCTCAAGAGAGTGATGCAGAGGCTCGAGAGAATGATGCAGAGGCTCAAGAGAGGGATTCAGAGGCTCAAGAGAGGAATTCAAAGGCTTAAGAGTGTGATGCAAAGGCTCAATTGAGTGATGCAGAGGCTCGAGAGAGTGATGCAGAGGCTCAAGAGAGGGATTCAGAGGCTCAAGAGATTGATTCAGAGGCTTAAGAGAGTGATGCAGAGGCTCAGGATAGTGTTGCAGAGGCTCACGAGAGAGATGCAGAGGCTCAAGAGAGTGATGCAGACACTCAAGAGAGTTATGCAGAGGCTCAAGAGAGTGATGCTGAGGTTTACGAGAGTGATGCAGAGGATCAAAAGAGGGATTCAGAGGCTTAAGAGAGTGATGCAAAGGCTCATGAGAGGGATACAGAGGCTCAAGAGAGAGATGCAGGAGTTCAAGAGAGGGATGCAGAGGTTCAAGAGAGGGCTGCAGTTGCTTAAGAAAGTGTTGCAGCGGCTTAAAAGAGGGATGTAGAGGCTTAAGAGAGTGATGCAGAGGCTCAGGAGAGTGATGCAGAGGTTCAAGAGAGGGCTGCAGTTGCTTAAGAAAGTGTTGCAGCGGCTTAAAAGAGGGATGTAGAGGCTTAAGAGAGTGATGCAGAGGGTCAGGAGAGTGATGCAGAGGCTCAAGAGAGGGATGCAGGGGCTGAAGAGAGTGATGCAGAGGCTCAAGAGAGTGATTCAGAGGCTTACGAGAGTGATGCAGAGGCTTAAGAGAGTGATGCAGAGGCTCAAGAGAGGGATACAGAGGCTCAAGAGAGTGATGCAGAGACTCAAGAGTGTTATGCAGAGGATCAAGAGAGTGATGCAGAGGCTTATGAGAGTGATGCAGAGGACTAAGAGAGGGGTGCAGAAGCTGAAGAGAGTGATGCAGAGGCTGACGAGAGTGAATCAGAGGTTCAAGAGAGTGATGCAGAGGCACATGAGAGAAATAAAGAGGCTGAAAAGAGTGATGCAGAGGCTCAAGAGAGTGATGCAGAGGCTCAAGAGGGTGATGTAGAGGCTCAAGAGACTGATGCAGAGGCTCAAGAGAGGGATTCAGAGGCTTAAGTGCGTAATACAGGGCTTAAGAGAGTGATGCAGAGGCTTAAGAGAGGGAGGAAGAGGCTCAAGAGAGGGATGCAGAGGCACAAGAGAGGGATGCAGAGGCTCTAGAGAGAGATGCAGAGGCTCAATTGAAGGATGAAGAGGCAATAGGGAGGGATGCAGAGGCTCTTGAGAGTGATGCAGAGGCTCAACAGAGGGATGCAGAGGCTTAAGAGAGAGATGCAAAGGCTCAAGAAAGGGATGCAGAGGCTCATGAGAGGGATGCAGGAGTTCAAGAGAGGCATACAGAGGCTCAAGAGAGTGATTCAGAGGCTTACGAGAGTGATGCAGAGGCTTAAAAGAGTGATGCAGAGGCTTAAGAGAGGGATGAAATGAGGCTCACGAGAGTGATGCAGAGCATCAAGAGAGGGCTGCAGAGGCTTAAGAGAGTAATGCAAAGGCTCATGAGAGGGATGTAGAGGCTCAAGAGAAGGATGCAGAGGGTCAAGAGAGTGATGCAGAGGCTCAAGAGAGTGATGCAGAGGCTCACGAGAGTGATGCAGAGACTCAAGAGAGGGATGCAGAGGCTTAAGAGAGTGATGCAGAGGCTCAAGAGAGTGATGCAGAGGCTCAATTGAGTGATGCAGAGGCTCGAGAGAGTGATGCAGAGGCTTAAGAGAGTAATGTTGAGGATCAAGAGAGTGATGCAGAGGCTCAAAAGAATGATGCAGAGGCTTAGGAGAATGATGCAGAGGCTCAATAGAGGGATGCAGAGGCTGAAGGGAGTGATGCAGAGGCTCAAGAGAGTGATGCAGAGGCTCGAGAGAGTGATGCAGAGGCTCAAGAGAGGGATTCAGTGGCTCAAGAGAGGAATTCAGAGGCTTAAGAGTGTGATGCAAAGGCTCAATTGAGTGATGCAGAGGCTCGAGAGAGTGATGCAGAGGCTCAAGAGAGGGATTCAGAGGCTCAAGAGATTGATTCAGAGGCTTAAGAGAGTGATGCAGAGGCTCAGGATAGTGTTGCAGAGGCTCACGAGAGAGATGCAGAGGCTCAAGAGAGTGATGCAGACACTCAAGAGAGTTATGCAGAGGCTCAAGAGAGTGATGCTGAGGTTTACGAGAGTGACGCAGAGGATCAAGAGAGGGATTCAGAGGCTTAAGAGAGTGATGCAAAGGCTCATGAGAGGGATACAGAGGCTCAAGAGAGAGATGCAGGAGTTCAAGAGAGGGATGCAGAGGTTCAAGAGAGGGCTGCAGTTGTATCGAACTGCCTCTGTATCGAAACAAAATGCAAGAAAACTTGCTTAAAATGCAATATTATGCGAAATTCTGAGATTTGAAGGCCAAATCACATATCGTGATACTACATGAAATAGTATCGAAGTATTGGTAAAAATAAACATATTTACGTAATATCAAACTACATGAAAAACGTGAAAAAAGTCACTATTATACCAAATTTGAGGATTTTAACTTCAAATCACAGAGCGAGGTTTCGTATTAAGAAGATCCCAGAAAAGACATATGACAATGTTGTTTCCAATAAAAAATATGAAAATCAATGCGTTTTCATTAGAATTAACTAAAATGTTCCTGATTTTCCGTTTATATTACCGATGGAAGATGTTCACGTAAAACCGCTCTAATCCGGCTGAAACGTCGATATATGTAAGAACAGAACTTCTCTCCTTTTCAATATCTTACTCTGTATTTTAACGAGAAACAAATAGTTGTTTGCAAATGAAGTATTTAAGGTTAATTTCTAATCAATTATGTGTTTGCATCATTTCTATCGTATATTTATTGAATTAATACCAATAAACTGAAAATTCACAAAAACGTGGAAAAACGGCAAAATATTGCCTAATTCGATGATATTTGGTTTATATCACATAAAGGAAAAGGGGATGATAAACGTCAAAATATTGCTAAATTCGATGATTTTTAGTACGAAACAAAATGCAAGAAAACTTGCTTAAAATACAATATTATGCGAAATTCTGAGATTTGAAGGCCAAATCACATATCGTGATACTACATGAAATAGTATCGAAGTATTGGTAAAAATAAACATATTTAAGTAATATCAAACTATATGAAAAACGTGAAAAAAGTCACTATTATACCAAATTTGAGGATTTAAACTTCGAATCATTAAGCGAGGTTTCGTATTATTTAGATCAAAGAAAAGACATATGACAATGTTGTTTCCGATACAAATGATAAAAATCAATGTGTTTTCATTAGAGATAACTAAAATGTTCCTGAATTTCCGTTTGTATTACCGTAGGAAGAAGTACACGTAAAACCGCTCTAATCCGGCTGAAACGTCGATATATACAATAAAAACAGAACTTTTCCCTTTTTCAATATCTTACTCTGTATTTTAACGAGAAACAAATAGTTGATTGCAAATGAAGTATTTAAGGTTAATTTCTAATCAATTATGTGTTTGCATCATTTTTATCGTATATTTAATGAATTAATACCAATAAACTGAAAATTCACAAAAACGTGGAAAAACGGCAAAATATTGCCTAATTCGATTATATTTTGTTTAAATCACATAAACGAAAAGGGGATGATAAACGTCAAAATATTGCTAAATTAGATGATTTTTAGTACGAAACAAAATGCAAGAAAACTTGCTTAAAATGCAATATTATTCGAAATTCTGAGATTTGAAGGCCAAATCTCAAATCGTGATACTGCATGAAATAGTATCGAAATATTGGTAAAAATTAATATATATACGTAATATCAAACTACATGAAAAACGTGAAAGAAGTCACTATTATACCATATTTGAGGATTTTAACTTCAAATCACAGAGCGAGGTTTCGTATTAAGAAGATCCAAGAAAAGACATATGACAATGTTGTTTCCAATAAAAAATATGAAAATCAATGCGTTTTCATTAGAATTAACTAATATGTTCCTGATTTTCCGTTTATATTACCGATGGAAGATGTTCACGTAAAATCGCTCTAATCCGGCTGAAACGTCGATATATGCAATAAGAACAGAACTTCTCTCCTTTTCAATCTCTTACTCTGTATTTTAACGAGAAACAAATAGTTGATAGCAAATGAAGTATTTAAGGTTAATTTCTAATCAATTATGTGCTTGCATCATTTTAATCGTATATTTATTGAATTAATACCAATAAACTGAAAATTCACAAAAACGTGGAAAAACGGCAAAATATTACCTAATTCGATGATATTTTGTTTATATCACATAAAGGAAAAGGGGATGATAAACGTCAAAATATTGCTAAATTCGATGATTTTTAGTACGAAACAAAATGCAAGAAAACTTGCTTAAAATGCAATATTATGCGAAATTCTGAGATTTGAAGGCCAAATCACATATCGTGATACTACATGAAATAGTATCGAAGTTTTGGTAAAAATAAACATATTTACGTAATATCAAACTACATGAAAAACGTGAAAAAAGTCACTATTATACCAAATTTGAGGATTTAAACTTCGAATCATTAAGCTAGGTTTCGTATTATTTAGATCAAAGAAAAGAAATATGACAATGTTGTTTCCGATACAAATGATAAAAATCAATGTGTTTTCATTAGAGATAACTAAAATGTTCCTGATTTTCTGTTTATATTACCGATGGAAGAAGTACACGTAAAACCGCTCTAATCCGGCTGAAACGTCGATATATGCAATAAAAACAGAACTTTTCCCCTTTTCAATATCTTACTCTGTATTTTAACGAGAAACAAATAGTTGATTGCAAATGAAGTATTTAAGGTTAATTTCTAATCAATTATGTGTTTGCATCATTTTTATCGTATATTTAATGAATTAATAACAATAAACTGAAAATTCACAAAAACGTGGAAAAACGGCAAAATATTGCCTAATTCGATTATATTTTGTTTAAATCACATAAACGAAAAGGGGATGATAAACGTCAAAATATTGTTAAATTAGATGATTTTTAGTACGAAACAAAATGCAAGAAAACTTGCTTAAAATGCAATATTATTCGAAATTCTGAGATTTGAAGGCCAAATCACAAATCGTGATACTGCATGAAATAGTATCGAAATATTGGTAAAAATTAATATATATACGTAATATCAAACTACATGAAAAACGTGAAAAAAGTCACTATTATACCATATTTGAGGATTTTAACTTCAAATCACAGAGCGAGGTTTCGTATTAAGAAGATCCAAGAAAAGACATATGACAATGTTGTTTCCATTACAAATGATAAAAATCAATGCGTTTTCATTAGAATTAACTAAAATGTTCCTGATTTTCCGTTTATAATTCCGATGGAAGATGTTCACGTAAAACCGCTCTAATCCGGCTGAAACGTCGATATATGCAATAAAAACAGAACTTCTCTCCTTTTCAATATCTTACTCTGTATTTTAACGAGAAACAAATAGTTGTTTGCAAATGAAGTATTTAAGGTTAATTTCTAATCAATTATGTGTTTGCATCATTTTAATCGTATATTTATTGAATTAATACCAATAAACTGAAAATTCACAAAAACGTGGAAAAACGGCAAAATATTGCCTAATTCGATGATATTTTGTTTATATCACACAAAGGAAAAGGGGATGATAAACGTCAAAATATTGCTAAATTCGATGATTTTTAGTACGAAACAAAATGCAAGAAAACTTGCTTAAAATGCAATATTATGCGAAATTCTGAGATTTGAAGGCCAAATCACATATCGTGATACTACATGAAATAGTATCGAAGTATTGGTAAAAATAAACATATTTACGTAATATCAAACTACAAAAAAACGTGAAAAAAGTCACTATTATACCAATTTTGAGGATTTTAACTTCGAATCATTGAGCGAGGTTTCGTATTAAGAAGATCCAAGAAAAGGCATATGACAATGTTGTTTCCAATACAAATGACAAAAATCAATGTGTTTTCATTGGAATTAACTAAATGTTCCTGATTTTCCGTTTATATTACCGATGGAAGATGTACACGTAAAACCGCTCTAATCCGGCTGAAACGTCGATATATGCAAAAAAAACGAACTTCTCTCCTTTTCAATATCTTACTCAGTATTTTAACGAGAAACAAATAGATAATTGAAATGGAAGTATTTAAGGTTATTATCTAATCAATTATGTTTTTGCATCGTTTTTATCGTATATTTAATGAATTAATACCAATAAACTGAAAATTCACAAAAACGTAGAAAAAGGCAAAATATTGCCTAATTCGATGATATTTTGTTTAAATCACATAAAGGAAAAGGGGATGATAAACGTCATAGTCACTAACTAACGCTAAATTCGATGATTTTTAGTACAAAACAAAATGCAAGAAACTTGCTTAAAAATGCAAAATTTGCAAAATTCTGTGATATGTCGGCCAAATCACATATCGTGAGAAAACATGATGTAATATCGAAATATTGGTAAAAATGAATATATTTACGTAAAATCACACTAAATGGAAAACGTGAAAAAGTCACCATTTTACCATATATGAGGATTTTATCTTCAAATCACAGAGCGAGGTTTCGTATTAAGAAAATCCAAGAAAAGACATATGACAATGTTGTTTCCAATAAAAAATATGAAAAATCAATGCGTTTTCATTAGAATTAACTAAAATGTTCCTGATTTTCCGTTTATATTACCGATGGAAGATGTTCACGTAAAACCGCTCTAATCCGGCTGAAACGTCGATATATGCAATAAGAACAGAACTTCTCTCCTTTTCAATATCTTACTCTGTATTTTAACGAGAAACAAATAGTTGATAGCAAATGAAGTATTTAAGGTTAATTTCTAATCAATTATGTGTTTGCATCATTTTTATCGTATATTTAATGAATTAATAACAATAAACTGAAAATTCACAAAAACGTGGAAAAACGGCAAAATATTGCCTAATTCGATTATACTTTGTTTAAATCACATAAACGAAAAGGGGATGATAAACGTCAAAATATTGCTAAATTCGATGATTTTTAGTACGAAACAAAATGCAAGAAAACTTGCTTAAAATGCAATATTATGCGAAATTCTGAGATTTGAAGGCCAAATCACAAATCGTGATACTACATGAAATAGTATCGAAATATTGGTAAAAATTAATATATATACGTAACATCAAACTACAAGAAAAACGTGAAAAAAGTCACTATTATACCATATTTGAGGATTTTAACTTCAAATCACAGATCGAGGTTTCGTATTAAGAAGATCCAAGAAAAGACATATGACAATGTTGTTTCCATTACAAATGATAAAAATCAATGCGTTTTCATTAGAATTAACTAAAATGTTCCTGGTTTTCCGTTTATATTACCGATGGAAGATGTACACGTAAAACCGCTCTATTCCGGCTGAAACGTCGATATATGCAATAAAAACCGAACATCTCCCCTTTTCAATATCTTACTCAGTATTTTAACGAGAAACAAATAGATGATTGAAAATGAAGTATTTAAGGTTATTATCTAATCAATTATGTGTAATCCAATATGTGTAATAATCTAATCAATTATTATCTAATCAATTATGTGCACTGAAAAGTCAGTGCTTTTTCAGTAGAATTAACTAAAATGTTCCTGATTTTCCGTTTATATTACCGATGGAAGATGTACACGCAAAACCGCTCTAATCCGGGTGAAACCTCGATATATGCAATAAAAACAACTTCTCCCCTTTTCATTATCTTACTCTGTATTTTAAAGAGAAACAAATAGTTGATTGAAAATGACGTATTTAAAGTTAATTTCTAATCAATTATGTGTTTGAATCATTTTTATCGTATATTTAATGAATTATTACCAATAAACTGAAAATTCACAAAAACGTGGAAAAACGGCAAAATATTGCCTAATTCGATTATATTTTGTTTAAATTACATAGAGGAAAAGGGGATGATAAACGTCAAAATATTGCTAAATTCGATGATTTTTAGTACGAAACAAAATGCAAGAAAACTTGCTTAAAATGCAATATTATGCGAAATTCTTAGATTTGAAGGCCAAATCACATATCGTGATACTACATGAAATAGTATCGAAATATTGGTAAAAATGAATATATATACGTAAAATCAAACTACATGAAAAACGTGAAAAAAGTCACTATTATACCAAATTTGAGGATTTAAACTTCGAATCATTAAGCGAGGTTTCGTATTATTTAGATCAAAGAAAAGACATATGACAATGTTGTTTCCGATACAAATGATAAAAATCAATGTGTTTTCATTAGAGATAACTAAAATGTTCCTGAATTTCCGTTTATATTACCGTAGGAAGAAGTACACGTAAAACCGCTCTAATCCGGCTGAAACGTCGATATATACAATAAAAACAGAACTTTTCCCTTTTTCAATATCTTACTCTGTATTTTAACGAGAAACAAATAGTTGATTGCAAATGAAGTATTTAAGGTTAATTTCTAATCAATTATGTGTTTGCATCATTTTTATCGTATATTTAATGAATTAATAACAATAAACTGAAAATTCACAAAAACGTGCAAAAACGGCAAAATATTGCCTAATTCGATTATATTTTGTTTAAATCACATAAACGAAAAGGGGATGATAAACGTCAAAATATTGCTAAATTAGATGATTTTTAGTACGAAACAAAATGCAAGAAAACTTGCTTAAAATGCAATATTATTCGAAATTCTGAGATTTGAAGGCCAAATCTCAAATCGTGATACTGCATGAAATAGTATCGAAATATTGGTAAAAATTAATATATATACGTAATATCAAACTACATGAAAAACGTGAAAAAAGTCACTATTATACCATATTTGAGGATTTTAACTTCAAATCACAGAGCGAGGTTTCGTATTAAGAAGATCCAAGAAAAGACATATGACAATGTTGTTTCCATTACAAATGATAAAAATCAATGCGTTTTCATTAGAATTAACTAAAATGTTCCTGATTTTCCGTTTATAATTCCGATGGAAGATGTTCACGTAAAACCGCTCTAATCCGGCTGAAACGTCGATATATGCAATAAAAACAGAACTTCTCTCCTTTTCAATATCTTACTCTGTATTTTAACGAGAAACAAATAGTTGTTTGCAAATGAAGTATTTAAGGTTAATTTCTAATCAATTATGTGTTTGCATCATTTTAATCGTATATTTATTGAATTAATACCAATAAACTGAAAATTCACAAAAACGTAGAAAAAGGCAAAATATTGCCTAATTCAATGATATTTTGTTTAAATCACATAAAGGAAAAGGGGATGATTAACGTCATAGTCACTAACTAACGCTAAATTCGATGATTTTTAGTACAAAACAAAATGCAAGAAACTTCCTTAAAAATGCAAAATTTGCAAAATTCTGTGATATGACGGCCAAATCACATATCGTGAGAAAACATGATGTAATATCGAAATATTGGTTAAAATGAATATATTTACGTATAATCACACTACATGGAAAACGTGAAAAAAGTCACTATTTTACCATATATGAGGATTTTATCTTCAAATCACAGAGCGACGTTTCGTATTAAGAAGATCCAAGAAAAGACATATGACAATGTTGTTTCCAATAAAAAATATGAAAATCAATGCGTTTTCATTAGAATTAACTAAAATGTTCCTGATTTTCCGTTTATATTACCGATGGAAGATGTTCACGTAAAATCGCTCTAATCCGGCTGAAACGTCGATATATGTAATAAGAACAGAACTTCTCTCCTTTTCAATATCTTACTCTGTATTTTAACGAGAAACAAATAGTTGTTTGCAAATGAAGTATTTAAGGTTAATTTCTAATCAATTATGTGTTTGCATCATTTCTATCGTATATTTATTGAATTAATACCAATAAACTGAAAATTCACAAAAACGTGGAAAAACGGCAAAATAATGCCTAATTCGATGATATTTTGTTTACATCACATAAAGGAAAAGGGGATGATAAACGTCAAAATATTGCTAAATTCGATGATTTTTAGTACGAAACAAAATGCAAGAAAACTTGCTTAAAATACAATATTATGCGAAATTCTGAGATTTGAAGGCCAAATCACATATCGTGATACTGCATGAAATAGTATCGAAGTATTGGTAAAAATAAACATATTTACGTAATATCAAACTACATGAAAAACGTGAAAAAAGTCACTATTATACCAAATTTGAGGATTTAAACTTCGAATCATTAAGCTAGGTTTCGTATTATTTAGATCAAAGAAAAGAAATATGACAATGTTGTTTCCGATACAAATGATAAAAATCAATGTGTTTTCATTAGAGATAACTAAAATGTTCCTGATTTTCTGTTTATATTACCGATGGAAGAAGTACACGTAAAACCGCTCTAATCCGGCTGAAACGTCGATATATGCAATAAAAACAGAACTTTTCCCTTTTTCAATATCTTACTCTGTATTTTAACGAGAAACAAATAGTTGATTGCAAATGAAGTATTTAAGGTTAATTTCTAATCAATTATGTGTTTGCATCATTTTTATCGTAGATTTAATGAATTAATAACAATAAACTGAAAATTCACAAAAACGTGGAAAAACGGCAAAATATTGCCTAATTCGATTATATTTTGTTTAAATCACATAAACGAAAAGGGGATGATAAACGTCAAAATATTGCTAAATTAGATGATTTTTAGTACGAAACAAAATGCAAGAAAACTTGCTTAAAATGCAATATTATCCGAAATTCTGAGATTTGAAGGCCAAATCACAAATCGTGATACTGCATGAAATAGTATCGAAATATTGGTAAAAATGAATATATATACGTAAAATCAAACTACATGAAAAACGTGAAAAAAGTCACTATTATACCAAATTTGAGGATTTAAACTTCGAATCATTAAGCGAGGTTTCGTATTATTTAGATCAAAGAAAAGACATATGACAATGTTGTTTCCGATACAAATGATAAAAATCAATGTGTTTTCATTAGAGATAACTAAAATGTTCCTGAATTTCCGTTTATATTACCGTAGGAAGAAGTACACGTAAAACCGCTCAAATCCGGCTGAAATGTCGATATATACAATAAAAACAGAACTTTTCCCTTTTTCAATATCTTACTCTGTATTTTAACGAGAAACAAATAGTTGATTGCAAATGAAGTATTTAAGGTTAATTTCTAATCAATTATGTGTTTGCATCATTTTTATCGTATATTTAATGAATTAATAACAATAAACTGAAAATTCACAAAAACGTGGAAAAACGGCAAAATATTGCCTAATTCGATTATATTTTGTTTAAATCACATAAACGAAAAGGGGATGATAAACGTCAAAATATTGCTAAATTAGATGATTTTTAGTACGAAACAAAATGCAAGAAAACTTGCTTAAAATGCAATATTATTCGAAATTCTGAGATTTGAAGGCCAAATCTCAAATCGTGATACTGCATGAAATAGTATCGAAATATTGGTAAAAATTAATATATATACGTAATATCAAACTACATGAAAAACGTGAAAAAAGTCACTATTATACCATATTTGAGGATTTTAACTTCAAATCACAGAGCGAGGTTTCGTATTAAGAAGATCCAAGAAAAGACATATGACAATGTTGTTTCCATTACAAATGATAAAAATCAATGCGTTTTCATTAGAATTAACTAAAATGTTCCTGATTTTCCGTTTATAATTCCGATGGAAGATGTTCACGTAAAACCGCTCTAATCCGGCTGAAACGTCGATATATGCAATAAAAACAGAACTTCTCTCCTTTTCAATATCTTACTCTGTATTTTAACGAGAAACAAATAGTTGTTTGCAAATGAAGTATTTAAGGTTAATTTCTAATCAATTATGTGTTTGCATCATTTTAATCGTATATTTATTGAATTAATACCAATAAACTGAAAATTCACAAAAACGTGGAAAAACGGCAAAATATTGCCTAATTCGATGATATTTTGTTTATATCACACAAAGGAAAAGGGGATGATAAACGTCAAAATATTGCTAAATTCGATGATTTTTAGTACGAAACAAAATGCAAGAAAACTTGCTTAAAATGCAATATTATGCGAAATTCTGAGATTTGAAGGCCAAATCACATATCGTGATACTACATGAAATAGTATCGAAGTATTGGTAAAAATAAACATATTTACGTAATATCAAACTACAAAAAAACGTGAAAAAAGTCACTATTATACCAATTTTGAGGATTTTAACTTCGAATCATTGAGCGAGGTTTCGTATTAAGAAGATCCAAGAAAAGGCATATGACAATGTTGTTTCCAATACAAATGACAAAAATCAATGTGTTTTCATTGGAATTAACTAAATGTTCCTGATTTTCCGTTTATATTACCGATGGAAGATGTACACGTAAAACCGCTCTATTCCGGCTGAAACGTCGATATATGCAAAAAAAAACGAACTTCTCTCCTTTTCAATATCTTACTCAGTATTTTAACGAGAAACAAACAGATGATTGAAATGGAAGTATTTAAGGTTATTATCTAATAAATTATGTTTTTGCATCGTTTTTATCGTATATTTAATGAATTAATACCAATAAACTGAAAATTCACAAAAACGTAGAAAAAGGCAAAATATTGCCTAATTCGATGATATTTTGTTTAAATCACATAAAGGAAAAGGGGATGATAAACGTCATAGTCACTAACTAACGCTAAATTCGATGATTTTTAGTACAAAACAAAATGCAAGAAACTTGCTTAAAAATGCAAAATTTGCAAAATTCTGTGATATGTCGGCCAAATCACATATCGTGAGAAAACATGATGTAATATCGAAATATTGGTAAAAATGAATATATTTACGTAAAATCACACTAAATGGAAAACGTGAAAAAGTCACTATTTTACCATATATGAGGATTTTATCTTCAAATCACAGAGCGAGGTTTCGTATTAAGAAGATCCAAGAAAAGACATATGACAATGTTGTTTCCAATAAAAAATATGAAAAATCAATGCGTTTTCATTAGAATTAACTAAAATGTTCCTGATTTTCCATTTATATTACCGATGGAAGATGTACACGCAAAACCGCTCTAATCCGGGTGAAACCTCGATATATGCAATAAAAACAGAACTTCTACCCTTTTCATTATCTTACTCTGTATTTTAAAGAGAAACAAATAGTTGATTGAAAATGACGTATTTAAAGTTAATTTCTAATCAATTATGTGTTTGTATCATTTTTATCGTATATTTAATTAATTATTACCAATAAACTGAAAATTCACAAAAACGTGGAAAAACGGCAACATATTGCCTAATTCGATTATATTTTGTTTAAATTACATAGAGGAAAAGGGGATGATGAACGTCAAAATATTGCTAAATTCGATGATTTTTAGTACGAAACAAAATGCAAGAAAACTTGCTTAAAATGCAATATTATGCGAAATTCTTAGATTTGAAGGCCAAATCACATATCGTGATACTACATGAAATAGTATCGAAATATTGGTAAAAATGAATATATATACGTAAAATCAAACTACATGAAAAACGTGAAAAAAGTCACTATTATACCAAATTTGAGATTTTAAACTTCGAATCATTAAGCGAGGTTTCGTATTATTTAGATCAAAGAAAAGACATATGACAATGTTGTTTCCGATACAAATGATAAAAATCAATGTGTTTTCATTAGAGATAACTAAAATGTTCCTGATTTTCCGTTTATATTACCGATGGAAGATGTTCACGTAAAACCGCTCTAATCTGGCTGAAACGTCGATATATGTAATAAGAACAGAACTTCTCTCCTTTTCAATATCTTACTCTGTATTTTAACGAGAAACAAATAGTTGTTTGCAATTGAAGTATTTAAGGTTAATTTCTAATCAATTATGTGCTTGTATCATTTTTATCGTATATTTAATTAATTATTACCAATGAACTGAAAATTCACAAAAACGTGGAAAAACGGCAAAATATTGCCTAATTCGATTATATTTTGTTTAAATTACATAGAGGAAAAGAGGATGATAAACGTCAAAATATTGCTAAATTCGATGATTTTTAGTACGAAACAAAATGCAAGAAAACTTGCTTAAAATGCAATATTATGCGAAATTCTGAGATTTGAAGGCCAAATCACATATCGTGATACTACATGAAATAGTATCGAAATATTGGTAAAAATGAATATATATACGTAAAATCAAACTACATGAAAAACGTGAAAAAAGTCACTATTATACCAAATTTGAGGATTTATACTTCGAATCATTAAGCGAGGTTTCGTATTATTTAGATCAAAGAAAAGACATATGACAATGTTGTTTCCGATACAAATGATAAAAATCAATGTGTTTTCATTAGAGATAACTAAAATGTTCCTGAATTTCCGTTTATATTACCGATGGAAGAAGTACACGTAAAACCGCTCTAATCCGGCTGAAACGTCGATATATGCAATAAAAACAGAACTTTTCCCCTTTTCAATATCTTACTCTGTATTTTAACGAGAAACAAATAGTTGATTGCAAATGAAGTATTTAAGGTTAATTTCTAATCAAATATGTGTTTGCATCATTTTTATCGTATATTTAATGAATTAATAACAATAAACTGAAAATTCACAAAAACGTGGAAAAACGGAAAATATTACCTAATTCGATTATATTTTGTTTAAATCACATAAACGAAAAGAGGATGATAAACGTCAAAGTATTGCTAAATTAGATGATTTTTAGTACGAAACAAAATGCAAGAAAACTTGCTTAAAATGCAATATTATTCGAAATTCTGAGATTTGAAGGCCAAATCACAAATCGTGATACTACATGAAATAGTATGGAAATATTGGTAAAAATTTATATATATACGTAATATCAAACTACATGAAAACGTGAAAAAAGTCACTATTATACCATATTTGAGGATTTTAACTTCGAATCACAGAGCGAGGTTTCGTATTATTTAGATCAAAGAAAAGACATATGACAATGTTGTTTCCGATACAAATGATAAAAATCAATGCGTTTTCATTAGAATTAACTAAAATGTTCCTGATTTTCCGTTTATAATTCCGATGGAAGATGTTCACGTAAAACCGCTCTAATCAGGCTGAAACGTCGATATATGCAATAAAAACAGAACTTCTCTCCTTTTCAATATCTTACTCTGTATTTTAACGAGAAACAAATAGTTATTTGCAAATGAAGTATTTAAGGTTAATTTCTAATCAATTATGTGTTTGCATCATTTTAATCGTATATTTATTGAATTAATACCAGTAAACTGAAAATTCACAAAAACGTGGAAAAACGGCAAAATATTGTCTAATTCGATGATATTTTGTTTATATCACACGAAGGAAAAGTGGATGATAAACGTCAAAATATTGCTAAATTCGATGATTTTTAGTACGAAACAAAATGCAAGAAAACTTGCTTAAAATGCAATATTATGCGAAATTCTGAGATTTGAAGGCCAAATCACATATCGTGATACTACATGAAATAGTATCGAAGTATTGGTAAAAATAAACATATTTACGTAATATCAAACTACAAAAAAACGTGAAAAAAGTCACTATTATACCAATTTTGAGGATTTTAACTTCGAATCATTGAGCGAGGTTTCGTATTAAGAAGATCCAAGAAAAGGCATATGACAATGTTGTTTCCAATACAAATGACAAAAATCAATGTGTTTTCATTGGAATTAACTAAATGTTCCTGATTTTCCGTTTATATTACCGATGGGAGATGTACACGTAAAACCGCTCTATTCCGGCTGAAACGTCGATATATGCAATAAAAACCGAACTTCTCCCCTTTTCAATATCTTACTCAGTATTTTAACGAGAAACAAATAGATGATTGAAAATGAAATATTTAAGGTTATTATCTAATCAATTATGTTTTTGCATCATTTTTATCGTATATTTAATGAATTAATACCAATAAACTGAAAATTCACAAAAACGTAGAAAAAGGCAAAATATTGCCTAATTCGATGATATTTTGTTTAAATCACATAAAGGAAAAGGAGATGATAAACGTCATAGTCACTAACTAACGCTAAATTCGATGATTTTTAGTACAAAACAAAATGCAAGAAACTTGCTTAAAAATGCAAAATTTGCAAAATTCTGTGATATGACGGCCAAATCACATATCGTGAGAAAACATGATGTAATATCGAAATATTGGTAAAAATGAATATATTTACGTAAAATCACACTAAAAGGAAAACGTGAAAAAAGTCACTATTTTACCATATATGAGGATTTTATCTTCAAATGACAGAGCGAGGTTTCGTATTAAGAAGATCCAAGAAAAGATATATGACAATGTTGTTTCCAATAAAAAATATGAAAATCAATGCGTTTTCATTAGAATTAACTATAATGTTCCTGATTTTCCGTTTATATTACCGATGGAAGATGTTCACGTAAAACCGCTCTAATCCGGCTGAAACGTCGATATATGCAATAAGAACAGAACTTCTCTCCTTTTCAATATCTTACTCTGTATTCTAACGAGAAACAAATAGTTGATAGCAAATGAAGTATTTAAGGTTAATTTCTAATCAATTATGTGTTCGCATCATTTTTATCGTATATTTATTAAATTAATAACAATAAACTGAAAATTCACAAAAACGTGGAAAAAAGGCAAAATATTGCCTAATTCGATTATACTTTGTTTAAATCACATAAACGAAAAGGGGATGATAAACGTCAAAATATTGCTAAATTCGATGATTTTTAGTACGAAACAAAATGCAAGAAAACTTGCTTAAAATGCAATATTATGCGAAATTCTGAGATTTGAAGGCCAAATCACAAATCGTGATACTACATGAAATAGTATCGAAATATTGGTAAAAATTAATATATATACGTAATATCAAACTACATGAAAAACGTGAAAAATGCCACTATTTTACCATATTTGAGGATTTTAACTTCAAATCACAGAGCGAGGTTTCGTATTAAGAAGATCCAAGAAAAGACATATGACAATGTTGTTTCCATTACAAATGATAAAAATCAATGCGTTTTCATTAGAATTAACTAAAATGTTCCTGATTTTCCGTTTATATTACCGATGGAAGATGTTCACGTAAAACCGCTCTAATCTGGCTGAAACGTCGATATATGTAATAAGAACAGAACTTCTCTCCTTTTCAATATCTTACTCTGTATTTTAACGAGATATAGATAAATAGTTGTTTGCAAATGAAGTATTTAAGGTTAATTTCTAATCAATTATGTGTTTGCATCATTTTATTCGTATATTTATTGAATTAATACCAATAAACTGAAAATTCACAAAATCGTGGAAAAACGGCAAAATATTGCCTAACTCGATGATATTTTGTTTATATCACATAAAGGAAAAGGGGATGATAAACGTCAAAATATTGCTAAATTCGATGATTTTTAGTACGAAACAAAATGCAAGAAAACTTGCTTAAAATGCAATATTATGCGAAATTCTGAGATTTGAAGGCCAAATCACATATCGTGATACTACATGAAATAGTATCGAAATATTGGTAAAAATGAATATATATACGTAAAATCAAACTACATGAAAAACGTGAAAAAAGTCACTATTATACCAAATTTGAGGATTTAAACTTCGAATCATTAAGCGAGGTTTCGTATTAAGAAGATCCAAGAAAAGACATGACAATGTTGTTTCCGATACAAATGATAAAAATCAATGTGTTTTCATTAGAGATAACTAAAATGTTCCTGAATTTCCGTTTATATTACCGATGGAAGAAGTACACGTAAAACCGCTCTAATCCGGCTGAAACGTCGATATATGCAATAAAAACAGAACTTTTCCCCTTTTCAATATCTTACTCTGTATTTTAACGAGAAACAAATAGTTGTTTGCAAATGAAGTATTTAAGGTTAATTTCTAATCAATTATGTGTTTGCATCATTTTAATCGAATATTTATTGAATTAATACCAATAAACTGAAAATTCACAAAAACGTGGAAAAACGGAAAAATATTGCCTAATTCGATGATATTTTGTTTATATCACACAAAGGAAAAGGGGATGATAAACGTCAAAATATTGCTAAATTCGATGATTTTTAGTACGAAACAAAATGCAAGAAAACTTGCTTAAAATGCAATATTACGCGAAATTCTGAGATTTGAAGGCCAAATCACATATCGTGATACAACATGAAATAGTATCGAAGTATTGGTAAAAATAAACATATTTACGTAATATCAAACTACAAAAAAACGTGAAAAAAGTCACTATTATACCAATTTTGAGGATTTTAACTTCGAATCTTTGAGCGAGGTTTCGTATTAAGAAGATCCAAGAAAAGGCATATGACAATGTTGTTTCCAATACAAATGACAAAAATCAATGTGTTTTCATTGGAATTAACTAAATGTTCCTGATTTTCCGTTTATATTACCGATGGAAGATGTACACGTAAAACCGCTCTATTCCGGCTGAAACGTCGATATATGCAATAAAAACCGAACTTCTCCCCTTTTCAATATCTTACTCAGTATTTTAACAAGAAACAAATAGATGATTGAAAATGAAGTATTTAAGGTTATTATCTAATCAATTATGTGTTTGCATCATTTTTATCGTATATTTAATGAATTAATACCAATAAACTGAAAATTCACAAAAACGTAGAAAAAGGGAAAATATTGCCTAATTCGATGATATTTTGTTTAAATCACATCAAGGAAAAGGGGATGATAAACGTCATAGTCACTAACTAACGCTAAATTCGATGATTTTTAGTACAAAACAAAATGCAAGAAACTTGCTTAAAAATGCAAAATTTGCAAAATTCTGTGATATGAAGGCCAAATCACATATCGTGAGAAAACATGATGTAATATCGAAATATTGATAAAAATGAATATATTTACGTAAAATCACACTACATGGAAAACGTGAAAAAAGTCACTATTTTACCATATATGAGGATTTTATCTTCAAATCACAGAGCGAGGTTTCGTATTAAGAAGATCCAAGAAAAGACATATGACAATGTTGTTTCCAATAAAAAATATGAAAATCAATGCGTTTTCATTAGAATTAACTAAAATGTTCCTGATTTTCCGTTTATATTACCGATGGAAGATGTTCACGTAAAACCGCTCTAATCCGACTGAAACGTCGATATATGCAATAAGAACAGAACTTCTCTCCTTTTCAATATCTTACTCTGTATTTTAACGAGAAACAAATAGTTGATAGCAAATGAAGTATTTAAGGTTAATTTCTAATCAATTATGTGTTTGCATCATTTTTATCGTATATTTATTGAATTAATAACAATAAACTGAAAATTCACAAAAACGTGGAAAAACGGCAAAATATTGCCTAATTCGATTATACTTTGTTTAAATCACATAAACAAAAAGGGGATGACAAACGTCAAAATATTGCTAAATTCGATGATTTTTAGTACGAAACAAAATGCAAGAAAACTTGCTTAAAATGCAATATTATGCGAAATTCTGAGATTTGAAGGCCAAATCACAAATCGTGATACTACATGAAATAGTATCGAAATATTGGTAAAAATTAATATATATACGTAATATCAAACTACATGAAAAACGTGAAAAATGTCACTATTATACCATATTTGAGGATTTTAACTTCAAATCACAGAGCGAGGTTTCGTATTAAGAAGATCCAAGAAAAGACATATGACAATGTTGTTTCCATTACAAATGATAAAAATCAATGCGTTTTCATTAGAATTAACTAAAATGTTCCTGATTTTCCGTTTATATTACCGATGGAAGATGTTCACGTGAAACCGCTCTAATCTGGCTGAAACGTCGATATATGTAATAAGAACAGAACTTCTCTCCTTTTCAATATCTTACTCTGTATTTTAACGAGAAACAAATAGTTGTTTGCAAATGAAGTATTTAAGGTTAATTTCTAATCAATTATGTGTTTGCATCATTTTAATCGTATATTTATTGAATTAATACCAATAAACTGAAAATTCACAAAAACGTGGAAAAACGGCAAAATATTGCCTAATTCGATGATATTTTGTTTATATCACACAAAGGAAAAGGGGATGATAAACGTCAAAATATTGCTAAATTCGATGATTTTTAGTACGAAACAAAATGCAAGAAAACTTGCTTAAAATGCAATATTACGCGAAATTCTGAGATTTGAAGGCCAAATCACATATCGTGATACAACATGAAATAGTATCGAAGTATTGGTAAAAATAAACATATTTACGTAATATCAAACTACAAAAAAACGTGAAAAAAGTCACTATTATACCAATTTTGAGGATTTTAACTTCGAATCTTTGAGCGAGGTTTCGTATTAAGAAGATCCAAGAAAAGGCATATGACAATGTTGTTTCCAATACAAATGACAAAAATCAATGTGTTTTCATTGGAATTAACTAAATGTTCCTGATTTTCCGTTTATATTACCGATGGAAGATGTACACGTAAAACCGCTCTATTCCGGCTGAAACGTCGATATATGCAATAAAAACCGAACTTCTCCCCTTTTCAATATCTTACTCAGTATTTTAACAAGAAACAAATAGATGATTGAAAATGAAGTATTTAAGGTTATTATCTAATCAATTATGTGTTTGCATCATTTTTATCGTATATTTAATGAATTAATACCAATAAACTGAAAATTCACAAAAACGTAGAAAAAGGGAAAATATTGCCTAATTCGATGATATTTTGTTTAAATCACATCAAGGAAAAGGGGATGATAAACGTCATAGTCACTAACTAACGCTAAATTCGATGATTTTTAGTACAAAACAAAATGCAAGAAACTTGCTTAAAAATGCAAAATTTGCAAAATTCTGTGATATGACGGCCAAATCACATATCGTGAGAAAACATGATGTAATATCGAAATATTGATAAAAATGAATATATTTACGTAAAATCACACTACATGGAAAACGTGAAAAAAGTCACTATTTTACCATATATGAGGATTTTATCTTCAAATCACAGAGCGAGGTTTCGTATTAAGAAGATCCAAGAAAAGACATATGACAATGTTGTTTCCAATAAAAAATATGAAAATCAATGCGTTTTCATTAGAATTAACTAAAATGTTCCTGATTTTCCGTTTATATTACCGATGGAAGATGTTCACGTAAAACCGCTCTAATCCGACTGAAACGTCGATATATGCAATAAGAACAGAACTTCTCTCCTTTTCAATATCTTACTCTGTATTTTAACGAGAAACAAATAGTTGATAACAAATGAAGTATTTAAGGTTAATTTCTAATCAATTATGTGTTTGCATCATTTTTATCGTATATTTAATGAATTAATAACAATAAACTGAAAATTCACAAAAACGTGGAAAAACGGCAAAATATTGCCTAATTCGATTATACTTTGTTTAAATCACATAAACGAAAAGGGGATGACAAACGTCAAAATATTGCTAAATTCGATGATTTTTAGTACGAAACAAAATGCAAGAAAACTTGCTTAAAATGCAATATTATGCGAAATTCTGAGATTTGAAGGCCAAATCACAAATCGTGATACTACATGAAATAGTATCGAAATATTGGTAAAAATTAATATATATACGTAATATCAAACTACATGAAAAACGTGAAAAATGTCACTATTATACCATATTTGAGGATTTTAACTTCAAATCACAGAGCGAGGTTTCGTATTAAGAAGATCCAAGAAAAGACATATGACAATGTTGTTTCCATTACAAATGATAAAAATCAATGCGTTTTCATTAGAATTAACTAAAATGTTCCTGATTTTCCGTTTATATTACCGATGGAAGATGTTCACGTAAAACCGCTCTAATCTGGCTGAAACGTCGATATATGTAATAAGAACAGAACTTCTCTCCTTTTTAATATCTTACTCTGTATTTTAACGAGAAACAAATAGTTGTTTGCAAATGAAGTATTTAAGGTTAATTTCTAATCAATTATGTGTTTGCATCATTTTAATCGTATATTTATTGAATTAATACCAATAAACTGAAAATTCACAAAAACGTGGAAAAACGGCAAAATATTGCCTAATTCGATGATATTTTGTTTATATCACACAAAGGAAAAGGGGATGATAAACGTCAAAATATTGCTAAATTCGATGATTTTTAGTACGAAACAAAATGCAAGAAAACTTGCTTAAAATGCAATATTACGCGAAATTCTGAGATTTGAAGGCCAAATCACATATCGTGATACAACATGAAATAGTATCGAAGTATTGGTAAAAATAAACATATTTACGTAATATCAAACTACAAAAAAACGTGAAAAAAGTCACTATTA
This sequence comes from Procambarus clarkii, assembly GCF_040958095.1. Classification (NCBI taxonomy): domain Eukaryota; kingdom Metazoa; phylum Arthropoda; class Malacostraca; order Decapoda; family Cambaridae; genus Procambarus; species Procambarus clarkii. Next base: position 1,383,591 of record NC_091152.1, read on the forward strand.
TACCAATTTTGAGGATTTTAACTACGAATCTTTGAGCGAGGTTTCGTATTAAGAAGATCCAAGAAAAGGCATATGACAATGTTGTTTCCAATACAAATGACAAAAATCAATGTGTTTTCATTGGAATTAACTAAATGTTCCTGATTTTCCGTTTATATTACCGATGGAAGATGTACACGTAAAACCGCTCTATTCCGGCTGAAACGTCGATATATGCAATAAAAACCGAACTTCTCCCCTTTTCAATATCTTACTCAGTATTTTAACAAGAAACAAATAGATGATTGAAAATGAAGTATTTAAGGTTATTATCTAATCAATTATGTGTTTGCATCATTTTTATCGTATATTTAATGAATTAATACCAATAAACTGAAAATTCACAAAAACGTAGAAAAAGGGAAAATATTGCCTAATTCGATGATATTTTGTTTAAATCACATAAAGGAAAAGGGGATGATAAACGTCATAGTCACTAACTAACGCTAAATTCGATGATTTTTAGTACAAAACAAAATGCAAGAAACTTGCTTAAAAATGCAAAATTTGCAAAATTCTGTGATATGACGGCCAAATCACATATCGTGAGAAAACATGATGTAATATCGAAATATTGATAAAAATGAATATATTTACGTAAAATCACACTACATGGAAAACGTGAAAAAAGTCACTATTTTACCATATATGAGGATTTTATCTTCAAATCACAGAGCGAGGTTTCGGAATTAAGAAGATCCAAGAAAAGACATATGACAATGTTGTTTCCAATAAAAAATATGAAAATCAATGCGTTTTCATTAGAATTAACAAAAATGTTCCTGATTTTCCGTTTATATTACCGATGGAAGATGTTCACGTAAAACCGCTCTAATCCGACTGAAACGTCGATATATGCAATAAGAACAGAACTTCTCTCCTTTTCAATATCTTACTCTGTATTTTAACGAGAAACAAATAGTTGATAGCAAATGAAGTATTTAAGGTTAATTTCTAATCAATTATGTGTTTGCATCATTTTTATCGTATATTTATTGAATTAATAACAATAAACTGAAAATTCACAAAAACGTGGAAAAACGGCAAAATATTGCCTAATTCGATTATACTTTGTTTAAATCACATAAACGAAAAGGGAATGACAAACGTCAAAATATTGCTAAATTCGATGATTTTTAGTACGAAACAAAATGCAAGAAAACTTGCTTAAAATGCAATATTATGCGAAATTCTGAGATTTGAAGGCCAAATCACAAATCGTGATACTACATGAAATAGTATCGAAATATTGGTAAAAATTAATATATATACGTAATATCAAACTACATGAAAAACGTGAAAAATGTCACTATTATACCATATTTGAGGATTTTAACTTCAAATCACAGAGCGAGGTTTCGTATTAAGAAGATCCAAGAAAAGACATATGACAATGTTGTTTCCATTACAAATGATAAAAATCAATGCGTTTTCATTAGAATTAACTAAAATGTTCCTGATTTTCCGTTTATATTACCGATGGAAGATGTTCACGTAAAACCGCTCTAATCTGGCTGAAACGTCGATATATGCAATAAAAACAGAACTTCTCTCCTTTTCAATATCTTACTCTGTATTTTAACGAGAAACAAATAGTTGTTTGCAAATGAAGTATTTAAGGTTAATTTCTAATCAATTATGTGTTTGCATCATTTTAATCGTATATTTATTGAATTAATACCAATAAACTGAAAATTCACAAAATCGTGGAAAAACGGCAAAATATTGCCTAACTCGATGATATTTTGTTTATATCACATAAAGTAAAGGAAAAGGGGATGATAAACGTCAAAATATTGTTAAATTCGATGATTTTTAGTACGAAACAAAATGCAAGAAAACTTGCTTAAAATGCAATGTTATGCGAAATTGTGAGATTTGAAGGCCAAATCACATATCGTGATACTACATGAAATAGTATCGAAATATTGCTAAAAATGAATATATATACGTAAAATCAAATTACATGAAAAACGTGAAAAAAGTCACTATTATACCAAATTTGAGGATTTAAACTTCGAATCATTAAGCGAGGTTTCGTATTAAGAACATCCAAGAAAAGACATATGACAATGTTGTTTCCGATACAAATGATAAAAATCAATGTGTTTTCATTAGAGATAACTAAAATGTTCCTGAATTTCCGTTTATATTACCGATGGAAGAAGTTCACGTAAAACCGCTCTAATCCGGCTGAAACGTCGATATATGCAATAAAAACAGAACTTTTCCCCTTTTCAATATCTTACTCTGTATTTTAACGAGAAACAAATAGTTGATTGCAAATGAAGTATTTAAGGTTAATTTCTAATCAAATATGTGTTTGCATCATTTTTATCGTATATTTAATGAATTAATAACAATAAACTGAAAATTCACAAAAACGTGGAAAACCGGCAAAATATTACCTAATTCGATTATATTTTGTTTAAATCATATAAACGAAAAGGGGATGATAAACGTCAAAATATTGCTAAATTAGATGATTTTTAGTACGAAACAAAATGCAAGAAAACTTGCTTAAAATGCAATATTATTCGAAATTCTGAGATTTGAAGGCCAAATCACAAATCGTGATACTACATAAAATAGTATGGAAATATTGGTAAAAATTAATATATAGATACGTAATATCAAACTACATGAAAAACGTGAAAAAAGTCACTATTATACCATATTTGAGGATTTTAACTTCGAATCACATAGCGAGGTTTCGTATTATTTAGATCAAAGAAAAGACATATGACAATGTTGTTTCCGATACAAATGATAAAAATCAATGCGTTTTCATTAGAATTAACTAAAATGTTCCTGATTTTCCGTTTATAATTCCGATGGAAGATGTTCACGTAAAACCGCTCTAATCAGGCTGAAACGTCGATATATGCAATAAAAACAGAACTTCTCTCCTTTTCAATATCTTACTCTGTATTTTAACGAGAAACAAATAGTTATTTGCAAATGAAGTATTTAAGGTTAATTTCTAATCAATTATGTGTTTGCATCATTTTAATCGTATATTTATTGAATTAATACCAATAAACTGAAAATTCACAAAAACGTGGAAAAACGGCAAAATATTGCCTAATTCGATGATATTTTGTTTATATCACACAAATGAAAAGGGGATGATAAACGTCAAAATATTGCTAAATTCGATGATTTTTAGTACGAAACAAAATGCAAGAAAACTTGCTTAAAATGCAATATTATGCGAAATTCTGAGATTTGAAGGCAAAATCACATATCGTGATACTACATGAAATAGTATCGAAGTATTGGTAAAAATAAACATATTTACGTAATATCAAACTACAAAAAAACGTGAAAAAAGTCACTATTATACCAATTTTGAGGATTTTAACTTCGAATCATTGAGCGAGGTTTCGTATTAAGAAGATCCAAGAAAAGGCATATGACAATGTTGTTTCCAATACAAATGACAAAAATCAATGTGTTTTCATTGGAATTAACTAAATGTTCCTGATTTTCCGTTTATATTACCGATGGAAGATGTACACGTAAAACCGCTCTATTCCGGCTGAAACGTCGATATATGCAATAAAAACCGAACTTCTCCCCTTTTCAATATCTTACTCAGTATTTTAACGAGAAACAAATAGATGATTGAAAATGAAGTATTTAAGGTTATTATCTATTCAATTATGTTTTTGCATCATTTTTATCGTATATTTAATGAATTAATACTAATAAACTGAAAATTCACAAAAACGTAAAAAAAGGGAAAATATTGCCTAATTCGATGATATTTTGTTTAAATCACATAAAGGAAAAGGGGATGATAAACGTCATAGTCACTAACTAACGCTATATTCGATGATTTTTAATACAAAACAAAATGCAAGAAACTTGCTTAAAAATGCAAAATTTGCAAAATTCTGTGATATGACGGCCAAATCACATATCGTGAGAAAATATGATGTAATATCGAAATATTGGTAAAAATGAATATATTTACGTAAAATCACACTAAATGGAAAACCTGAAAAAAGTCACTATTTTACCATATATGAGGATTTTATCTTCAAATCACAGAGCAAGGTTTCGTATTAAGAAGATCCAAGAAAAGACATATGACAATGTTGTTTCCAATAAAAAATATGAAAATCAATGCGTTTTCATTAGAATTAACTATAATGTTCCTGATTTTCCGTTTATATTACCGATGGAAGATGTTCACGTAAAACCGCTCTAATCCGGCTGAAACGTCGATATATGTAATAAGAACAGAACTTCTCTCCTTTTCAATATCTTACTCTGTATTCTAACGAGAAACAAATAGTTGATAGCAAATGAAGTATTTAAGGTTATTTTCTAATCAATTATGTGTTCGCATCATTTTTATCGTATATTTAATGAATTAATAACAATAAACTGAAAATTCACAAAAACGTGGAAAAACGGCAAAATATTGCCTAATTCGATTATACTTTGTTTAAATCACATAAACGAAAAGGGGATGATAAACGTCAAAATATTGCTAAATTCGATGATTTTTAGTACGAAACAAAATGCAAGAAAACTTGCTTAAAATGCAATATTATGCGAAATTCTGAGATTTGAAGGCCAAATCACAAATCTTGATACTACATGAAATAGTATCGAAATATTGGTAAAAATTAATATATATACGTAATATCAAACTACATGAAAAACGTGAAAAATGTCACTATTTTACCATTTTTGAAGATTTTAACTTCAAATCACAGAGCGAGGTTTCGTATTAGGAAGATCCAAGAAAAGACATATGACAATGTTGTTTCCATTACAAATGATAAAAATCAATGCGTTTTCATTAGAATTAACAAAAATGTTCCTGATTTTCCGTTTATATTACCGATGGAAGATGTTCACGTAAAACCGCTCTAATCCGACTGAAACGTCGATATATGCAATAAGAACAGAACTTCTCTCCTTTTCAATATCTTACTCTGTATTTTAACGAGAAACAAATAGTTGATAGCAAATGAAGTATTTAAGGTTAATTTCTAATCAATTATGTGTTTGCATCATTTTTATCGTATATTTATTGAATTAATAACAATAAACTGAAAATTCCCAAAAACGTGGAAAAACGGCAAAATATTGCCTAATTCGATTATACTTTGTTTAAATCACATAAACGAAAAGGGGATGACAAACGTCAAAATATTGCTAAATTCGATGATTTTTAGTACGAAACAAAATGCAAGAAAACTTGCTTAAAATGCAATATTATGCGAAATTCTGAGATTTGAAGGCCAAATCACAAATCGTGATACTACATGAAATAGTATCGAAATATTGGTAAAAATTAATATATATACGTAATATCAAACTACATGAAAAACGTGAAAAATGTCACTATTATACCATATTTGAGGATTTTAACTTCAAATCACAGAGCGAGGTTTCGTATTAAGAAGATCCAAGAAAAGACATATGACAATGTTGTTTCCATTACAAATGATAAAAATCAATGCGTTTTCATTAGAATTAACTAAAATGTTCCTGATTTTCCGTTTATATTACCGATGGAAGATGTTCACGTAAAACCGCTCTAATCTGGCTGAAACGTCGATATATGTAATAAGAACAGAACTTCTCTCCTTTTCAATATCTTACTCTGTATTTTAACGAGAAACAAATAGTTGTTTGCAAATGAAGTATTTAAGGTTAATTTCTAATCAATTATGTGTTTGCATCATTTTAATCGTATATTTATTGAATTAATACCAATAAACTGAAAATTCACAAAAACGTGGAAAAACGGCAAAATATTGCCTAATTCGATGATATTTTGTTTATATCACACAAAGGAAAAGGGGATGATAAACGTCAAAATATTGCTAAATTCGATGATTTTTAGTACGAAACAAAATGCAAGAAAACTTGCTTAAAATGCAATATTACGCGAAATTCTGAGATTTGAAGGCCAAATCACATATCGTGATACAACATGAAATAGTATCGAAGTATTGGTAAAAATAAACATATTTACGTAATATCAAACTACAAAAAAACGTGAAAAAAGTCACTATTATACCAATTTTGAGGATTTTAACTACGAATCTTTGAGCGAGGTTTCGTATTAAGAAGATCCAAGAAAAGGCATATGACAATGTTGTTTCCAATACAAATGACAAAAATCAATGTGTTTTCATTGGAATTAACTAAATGTTCCTGATTTTCCGTTTATATTACCGATGGAAGATGTACACGTAAAACCGCTCTATTCCGGCTGAAACGTCGATATATGCAATAAAAACCGAACTTCTCCCCTTTTCAATATCTTACTCAGTATTTTAACAAGAAACAAATAGATGATTGAAAATGAAGTATTTAAGGTTATTATCTAATCAATTATGTGTTTGCATCATTTTTATCGTATATTTAATGAATTAATACCAATAAACTGAAAATTCACAAAAACGTAGAAAAAGGGAAAATATTGCCTAATTCGATGATATTTTGTTTAAATCACATAAAGGAAAAGGGGATGATAAACGTCATAGTCACTAACTAACGCTAAATTCGATGATTTTTAGTACAAAACAAAATGCAAGAAACTTGCTTAAAAATGCAAAATTTGCAAAATTCTGTGATATGACGGCCAAATCACATATCGTGAGAAAACATGATGTAATATCGAAATATTGATAAAAATGAATATATTTACGTAAAATCACACTACATGGAAAACGTGAAAAAAGTCACTATTTTACCATATATGAGGATTTTATCTTCAAATCACAGAGCGAGGTTTCGGAATTAAGAAGATCCAAGAAAAGACATATGACAATGTTGTTTCCAATAAAAAATATGAAAATCAATGCGTTTTCATTAGAATTAACTAAAATGTTCCTGATTTTCCGTTTATATTACCGATGGAAGATGTTCACGTAAAACCGCTCTAATCCGACTGAAACGTCGATATATGCAATAAGAACAGAACTTCTCTCCTTTTCAATATCTTACTCTGTATTTTAACGAGAAACAAATAGTTGATAGCAAATGAAGTATTTAAGGTTAATTTCTAATCAATTATGTGTTTGCATCATTTTTATCGTATATTTATTGAATTAATAACAATAAACTGAAAATTCACAAAAACGTGGAAAAACGGCAAAATATTGCCTAATTCGATTATACTTTGTTTAAATCACATAAACGAAAAGGGAATGACAAACGTCAAAATATTGCTAAATTCGATGATTTTTAGTACGAAACAAAATGCAAGAAAACTTGCTTAAAATGCAATATTATGCGAAATTCTGAGATTTGAAGGCCAAATCACAAATCGTGATACTACATGAAATAGTATCGAAATATTGGTAAAAATTAATATATATACGTAATATCAAACTACATGAAAAACGTGAAAAATGTCACTATTATACCATATTTGAGGATTTTAACTTCAAATCACAGAGCGAGGTTTCGTATTAAGAAGATCCAAGAAAAGACATATGACAATGTTGTTTCCATTACAAATGATAAAAATCAATGCGTTTTCATTAGAATTAACTAAAATGTTCCTGATTTTCCGTTTATATTACCGATGGAAGATGTTCACGTAAAACCGCTCTAATCTGGCTGAAACGTCGATATATGTAATAAGAACAGAACTTCTCTCCTTTTCAATATCTTACTCTGTATTTTAACGAGAAACAAATAGTTGTTTGCAAATGAAGTATTTAAGGTTAATTTCTAATCAATTATGTGTTTGCATCATTTTAATCGTATATTTATTGAATTAATACCAATAAACTGAAAATTCACAAAATCGTGGAAAAACGGCAAAATATTGCCTAACTCGATGATATTTTGTTTATATCACATAAAGTAAAGGAAAAGGGGATGATAAACGTCAAAATATTGTTAAATTCGATGATTTTTAGTACGAAACAAAATGCAAGAAAACTTGCTTAAAATGCAATGTTATGCGAAATTGTGAGATTTGAAGGCCAAATCACATATCGTGATACTACATGAAATAGTATCGAAATATTGCTAAAAATGAATATATATACGTAAAATCAAATTACATGAAAAACGTGAAAAAAGTCACTATTATACCAAATTTGAGGATTTAAACTTCGAATCATTAAGCGAGGTTTCGTATTAAGAACATCCAAGAAAAGACATATGACAATGTTGTTTCCGATACAAATGATAAAAATCAATGTGTTTTCATTAGAGATAACTAAAATGTTCCTGAATTTCCGTTTATATTACCGATGGAAGAAGTTCACGTAAAACCGCTCTAATCCGGCTGAAACGTCGATATATGCAATAAAAACAGAACTTTTCCCCTTTTCAATATCTTACTCTGTATTTTAACGAGAAACAAATAGTTGATTGCAAATGAAGTATTTAAGGTTAATTTCTAATCAAATATGTGTTTGCATCATTTTTATCGTATATTTAATGAATTAATAACAATAAACTGAAAATTCACAAAAACGTGGAAAACCGGCAAAATATTACCTAATTCGATTATATTTTGTTTAAATCATATAAACGAAAAGGGGATGATAAACGTCAAAATATTGCTAAATTAGATGATTTTTAGTACGAAACAAAATGCAAGAAAACTTGCTTAAAATGCAATATTATTCGAAATTCTGAGATTTGAAGGCCAAATCACAAATCGTGATACTACATAAAATAGTATGGAAATATTGGTAAAAATTAATATATAGATACGTAATATCAAACTACATGAAAAACGTGAAAAAAGTCACTATTATACCATATTTGAGGATTTTAACTTCGAATCACATAGCGAGGTTTCGTATTATTTAGATCAAAGAAAAGACATATGACAATGTTGTTTCCGATACAAATGATAAAAATCAATGCGTTTTCATTAGAATTAACTAAAATGTTCCTGATTTTCCGTTTATAATTCCGATGGAAGATGTTCACGTAAAACCGCTCTAATCAGGCTGAAACGTCGATATATGCAATAAAAACAGAACTTCTCTCCTTTTCAATATCTTACTCTGTATTTTAACGAGAAACAAATAGTTATTTGCAAATGAAGTATTTAAGGTTAATTTCTAATCAATTATGTGTTTGCATCATTTTAATCGTATATTTATTGAATTAATACCAATAAACTGAAAATTCACAAAAACGTGGAAAAACGGCAAAATATTGCCTAATTCGATGATATTTTGTTTATATCACACAAATGAAAAGGGGATGATAAACGTCAAAATATTGCTAAATTCGATGATTTTTAGTACGAAACAAAATGCAAGAAAACTTGCTTAAAATGAAATATTATGCGAAATTCTGAGATTTGAAGGCAAAATCACATATCGTGATACTACATGAAATAGTATCGAAGTATTGGTAAAAATAAACATATTTACGTAATATCAAACTACAAAAAAACGTGAAAAAAGTCACTATTATACCAATTTTGAGGATTTTAACTTCGAATCATTGAGCGAGGTTTCGTATTAAGAAGATCCAAGAAAAGGCATATGACAATGTTGTTTCCAATACAAATGACAAAAATCAATGTGTTTTCATTGGAATTAACTAAATGTTCCTGATTTTCCGTTTATATTACCGATGGAAGATGTACACGTAAAACCGCTCTATTCCGGCTGAAACGTCGATATATGCAATAAAAACCGAACTTCTCCCCTTTTCAATATCTTACTCAGTATTTTAACGAGAAACAAATAGATGATTGAAAATGAAGTATTTAAGGTTATTATCTATTCAATTATGTTTTTGCATCATTTTTATCGTATATTTAATGAATTAATACTAATAAACTGAAAATTCACAAAAACGTAGAAAAAGGGAAAATATTGCCTAATTCGATGATATTTTGTTTAAATCACATAAAGGAAAAGGGGAAAATCACATAAAGGAAAAGGGGATGATAAACGTCATAGTCACTAACTAACGCTATATTCGATGATTTTTAATACAAAACAAAATGCAAGAAACTTGCTTAAAAATGCAAAATTTGCAAAATTCTGTGATATGACGGCCAAATCACATATCGTGAGAAAATATGATGTAATATCGAAATATTGGTAAAAATGAATATATTTACGTAAAATCACACTAAATGGAAAACCTGAAAAAAGTCACTATTTTACCATATATGAGGATTTTATCTTCAAATCACAGAGCAAGGTTTCGTATTAAGAAGATCCAAGAAAAGACATATGACAATGTTGTTTCCAATAAAAAATATGAAAATCAATGCGTTTTCATTAGAATTAACTATAATGTTCCTGATTTTCCGTTTATATTACCGATGGAAGATGTTCACGTAAAACCGCTCTAATCCGGCTGAAACGTCGATATATGTAATAAGAACAGAACTTCTCTCCTTTTCAATATCTTACTCTGTATTCTAACGAGAAACAAATAGTTGATAGCAAATGAAGTATTTAAGGTTATTTTCTAATCAATTATGTGTTCGCATCATTTTTATCGTATATTTAATGAATTAATAACAATAAACTGAAAATTCACAAAAACGTGGAAAAACGGCAAAATATTGCCTAATTCGATTATACTTTGTTTAAATCACATAAACGAAAAGGGGATGATAAACGTCAAAATATTGCTAAATTCGATGATTTTTAGTACGAAACAAAATGCAAGAAAACTTGCTTAAAATGCAATATTATGCGAAATTCTGAGATTTGAAGGCCAAATCACAAATCTTGATACTACATGAAATAGTATCGAAATATTGGTAAAAATTAATATATATACGTAATATCAAACTACATGAAAAACGTGAAAAATGTCACTATTTTACCATTTTTGAAGATTTTAACTTCAAATCACAGAGCGAGGTTTCGTATTAGGAAGATCCAAGAAAAGACATATGACAATGTTGTTTCCATTACAAATGATAAAAATCAATGCGTTTTCATTAGAATTAACTAAAATGTTCCTGATTTTCCGTTTATATTACCGATGGAAGATGTTCACGTAAAACCGCTCTAATCCGACTGAAACGTCGATATATGCAATAAGAACAGAACTTCTCTCCTTTTCAATATCTTACTCTGTATTTTAACGAGAAACAAATAGTTGATAGCAAATGAAGTATTTAAGGTTAATTTCTAATCAATTATGTGTTTGCATCATTTTTATCGTATATTTATTGAATTAATAACAATAAACTGAAAATTCACAAAAACGTGGAAAAACGGCAAAATATTGCCTAATTCGATTATACTTTGTTTAAATCACATAAACGAAAAGGGGATGACAAACGTCAAAATATTGCTAAATTCGATGATTTTTAGTACGAAACAAAATGCAAGAAAACTTGCTTAAAATGCAATATTATGCGAAATTCTGAGATTTGAAGGCCAAATCACAAATCGTGATACTACATGAAATAGTATCGAAATATTGGTAAAAATTAATATATATACGTAATATCAAACTACATGAAAAACGTGAAAAATGTCACTATTATACCATATTTGAGGATTTTAACTTCAAATCACAGAGCGAGGTTTCGTATTAAGAAGATCCAAGAAAAGACATATGACAATGTTGTTTCCATTACAAATGATAAAAATCAATGCGTTTTCATTAGAATTAACTAAAATGTTCCTGATTTTCCGTTTATATTACCGATGGAAGATGTTCACGTAAAACCGCTCTAATCTGGCTGAAACGTCGATATATGTAATAAGAACAGAACTTCTCTCCTTTTCAATATCTTACTCTGTATTTTAACGAGAAACAAATAGTTGTTTGCAAATGAAGTATTTAAGGTTAATTTCTAATCAATTATGTGTTTGCATCATTTTAATCGTATATTTATTGAATTAATACCAATAAACTGAAAATTCACAAAAACGTGGAAAAACGGCAAAATATTGCCTAATTCGATGATATTTTGTTTATATCACACAAAGGAAAAGGGGATGATAAACGTCAAAATATTGCTAAATTCGATGATTTTTAGTACGAAACAAAATGCAAGAAAACTTGCTTAAAATGCAATATTACGCGAAATTCTGAGATTTGAAGGCCAAATCACATATCGTGATACAACATGAAATAGTATCGAAGTATTGGTAAAAATAAACATATTTACGTAATATCAAACTACAAAAAAACGTGAAAAAAGTCACTATTATACCAATTTTGAGGATTTTAACTACGAATCTTTGAGCGAGGTTTCGTATTAAGAAGATCCAAGAAAAGGCATATGACAATGTTGTTTCCAATACAAATGACAAAAATCAATGTGTTTTCATTGGAATTAACTAAATGTTCCTGATTTTCCGTTTATATTACCGATGGAAGATGTACACGTAAAACCGCTCTATTCCGGCTGAAACGTCGATATATGCAATAAAAACCGAACTTCTCCCCTTTTCAATATCTTACTCAGTATTTTAACAAGAAACAAATAGATGATTGAAAATGAAGTATTTAAGGTTATTATCTAATCAATTATGTGTTTGCATCATTTTTATCGTATATTTAATGAATTAATACCAATAAACTGAAAATTCACAAAAACGTAGAAAAAGGGAAAATATTGCCTAATTCGATGATATTTTGTTTAAATCACATAAAGGAAAAGGGGATGATAAACGTCATAGTCACTAACTAACGCTAAATTCGATGATTTTTAGTACAAAACAAAATGCAAGAAACTTGCTTAAAAATGCAAAATTTGCAAAATTCTGTGATATGACGGCCAAATCACATATCGTGAGAAAACATGATGTAATATCGAAATATTGATAAAAATGAATATATTTACGTAAAATCACACTACATGGAAAACGTGAAAAAAGTCACTATTTTACCATATATGAGGATTTTATCTTCAAATCACAGAGCGAGGTTTCGGAATTAAGAAGATCCAAGAAAAGACATATGACAATGTTGTTTCCAATAAAAAATATGAAAATCAATGCGTTTTCATTAGAATTAACTAAAATGTTCCTGATTTTCCGTTTATATTACCGATGGAAGATGTTCACGTAAAACCGCTCTAATCCGACTGAAACGTCGATATATGCAATAAGAACAGAACTTCTCTCCTTTTCAATATCTTACTCTGTATTTTAACGAGAAACAAATAGTTGATAGCAAATGAAGTATTTAAGGTTAATTTCTAATCAATTATGTGTTTGCATCATTTTTATCGTATATTTATTGAATTAATAACAATAAACTGAAAATTCACAAAAACGTGGAAAAACGGCAAAATATTGCCTAATTCGATTATACTTTGTTTAAATCACATAAACGAAAAGGGAATGACAAACGTCAAAATATTGCTAAATTCGATGATTTTTAGTACGAAACAAAATGCAAGAAAACTTGCTTAAAATGCAATATTATGCGAAATTCTGAGATTTGAAGGCCAAATCACAAATCGTGATACTACATGAAATAGTATCGAAATATTGGTAAAAATTAATATATATACGTAATATCAAACTACATGAAAAACGTGAAAAATGTCACTATTATACCATATTTGAGGATTTTAACTTCAAATCACAGAGCGAGGTTTCGTATTAAGAAGATCCAAGAAAAGACATATGACAATGTTGTTTCCATTACAAATGATAAAAATCAATGCGTTTTCATTAGAATTAACTAAAATGTTCCTGATTTTCCGTTTATATTACCGATGGAAGATGTTCACGTAAAACCGCTCTAATCTGGCTGAAACGTCGATATATGTAATAAGAACAGAACTTCTCTCCTTTTCAATATCTTACTCTGTATTTTAACGAGAAACAAATAGTTGTTTGCAAATGAAGTATTTAAGGTTAATTTCTAATCAATTATGTGTTTGCATCATTTTAATCGTATATTTATTGAATTAATACCAATAAACTGAAAATTCACAAAATCGTGGAAAAACGGCAAAATATTGCCTAACTCGATGATATTTTGTTTATATCACATAAAGTAAAGGAAAAGGGGATGATAAACGTCAAAATATTGTTAAATTCGATGATTTTTAGTACGAAACAAAATGCAAGAAAACTTGCTTAAAATGCAATGTTATGCGAAATTGTGAGATTTGAAGGCCAAATCACATATCGTGATACTACATGAAATAGTATCGAAATATTGCTAAAAATGAATATATATACGTAAAATCAAATTACATGAAAAACGTGAAAAAAGTCACTATTATACCAAATTTGAGGATTTAAACTTCGAATCATTAAGCGAGGTTTCGTATTAAGAACATCCAAGAAAAGACATATGACAATGTTGTTTCCGATACAAATGATAAAAATCAATGTGTTTTCATTAGAGATAACTAAAATGTTCCTGAATTTCCGTTTATATTACCGATGGAAGAAGTTCACGTAAAACCGCTCTAATCCGGCTGAAACGTCGATATATGCAATAAAAACAGAACTTTTCCCCTTTTCAATATCTTACTCTGTATTTTAACGAGAAACAAATAGTTGATTGCAAATGAAGTATTTAAGGTTAATTTCTAATCAAATATGTGTTTGCATCATTTTTATCGTATATTTAATGAATTAATAACAATAAACTGAAAATTCACAAAAACGTGGAAAACCGGCAAAATATTACCTAATTCGATTATATTTTGTTTAAATCATATAAACGAAAAGGGGATGATAAACGTCAAAATATTGCTAAATTAGATGATTTTTAGTACGAAACAAAATGCAAGAAAACTTGCTTAAAATGCAATATTATTCGAAATTCTGAGATTTGAAGGCCAAATCACAAATCGTGATACTACATAAAATAGTATGGAAATATTGGTAAAAATTAATATATAGATACGTAATATCAAACTACATGAAAAACGTGAAAAAAGTCACTATTATACCATATTTGAGGATTTTAACTTCGAATCACATAGCGAGGTTTCGTATTATTTAGATCAAAGAAAAGACATATGACAATGTTGTTTCCGATACAAATGATAAAAATCAATGCGTTTTCATTAGAATTAACTAAAATGTTCCTGATTTTCCGTTTATAATTCCGATGGAAGATGTTCACGTAAAACCGCTCTAATCAGGCTGAAACGTCGATATATGCAATAAAAACAGAACTTCTCTCCTTTTCAATATCTTACTCTGTATTTTAACGAGAAACAAATAGTTATTTGCAAATGAAGTATTTAAGGTTAATTTCTAATCAATTATGTGTTTGCATCATTTTAATCGTATATTTATTGAATTAATACCAATAAACTGAAAATTCACAAAAACGTGGAAAAACGGCAAAATATTGCCTAATTCGATGATATTTTGTTTATATCACACAAATGAAAAGGGGATGATAAACGTCAAAATATTGCTAAATTCGATGATTTTTAGTACGAAACAAAATGCAAGAAAACTTGCTTAAAATGCAATATTATGCGAAATTCTGAGATTTGAAGGCAAAATCACATATCGTGATACTACATGAAATAGTATCGAAGTATTGGTAAAAATAAACATATTTACGTAATATCAAACTACAAAAAAACGTGAAAAAAGTCACTATTATACCAATTTTGAGGATTTTAACTTCGAATCATTGAGCGAGGTTTCGTATTAAGAAGATCCAAGAAAAGGCATATGACAATGTTGTTTCCAATACAAATGACAAAAATCAATGTGTTTTCATTGGAATTAACTAAATGTTCCTGATTTTCCGTTTATATTACCGATGGAAGATGTACACGTAAAACCGCTCTATTCCGGCTGAAACGTCGATATATGCAATAAAAACCGAACTTCTCCCCTTTTCAATATCTTACTCAGTATTTTAACGAGAAACAAATAGATGATTGAAAATGAAGTATTTAAGGTTATTATCTATTCAATTATGTTTTTGCATCATTTTTATCGTATATTTAATGAATTAATACTAATAAACTGAAAATTCACAAAAACGTAGAAAAAGGGAAAATATTGCCTAATTCGATGATATTTTGTTTAAATCACATAAAGGAAAAGGGGATGATAAACGTCATAGTCACTAACTAACGCTATATTCGATGATTTTTAATACAAAACAAAATGCAAGAAACTTGCTTAAAAATGCAAAATTTGCAAAATTCTGTGATATGACGGCCAAATCACATATCGTGAGAAAATATGATGTAATATCGAAATATTGGTAAAAATGAATATATTTACGTAAAATCACACTAAATGGAAAACCTGAAAAAAGTCACTATTTTACCATATATGAGGATTTTATCTTCAAATCACAGAGCAAGGTTTCGTATTAAGAAGATCCAAGAAAAGACATATGACAATGTTGTTTCCAATAAAAAATATGAAAATCAATGCGTTTTCATTAGAATTAACTATAATGTTCCTGATTTTCCGTTTATATTACCGATGGAAGATGTTCACGTAAAACCGCTCTAATCCGGCTGAAACGTCGATATATGTAATAAGAACAGAACTTCTCTCCTTTTCAATATCTTACTCTGTATTCTAACGAGAAACAAATAGTTGATAGCAAATGAAGTATTTAAGGTTATTTTCTAATCAATTATGTGTTCGCATCATTTTTATCGTATATTTAATGAATTAATAACAATAAACTGAAAATTCACAAAAACGTGGAAAAACGGCAAAATATTGCCTAATTCGATTATACTTTGTTTAAATCACATAAACGAAAAGGGGATGATAAACGTCAAAATATTGCTAAATTCGATGATTTTTAGTACGAAACAAAATGCAAGAAAACTTGCTTAAAATGCAATATTATGCGAAATTCTGAGATTTGAAGGCCAAATCACAAATCTTGATACTACATGAAATAGTATCGAAATATTGGTAAAAATTAATATATATACGTAATATCAAACTACATGAAAAACGTGAAAAATGTCACTATTTTACCATTTTTGAAGATTTTAACTTCAAATCACAGAGCGAGGTTTCGTATTAGGAAGATCCAAGAAAAGACATATGACAATGTTGTTTCCATTACAAATGATAAAAATCAATGCGTTTTCATTAGAATTAACTAAAATGTTCCTGATTTTCCGTTTATATTACCGATGGAAGATGTTCACGTAAAACCGCTCTATATTTAATGAATTAAAATAATGAATTAATCTATATTTAATGAATTAATAACAATAAACTGAAAATTCACAAAAACGTGGAAAAACGGCAAAATATTGCCTAATTCGAATATATTTTGTTTAAATCACATAAACGAAAAGGGGATGATAAACGTCAAAATATTGCTAAATTAGATGATTTTTAGTACGAAACAAAATGCAAGAAAACTTGCTTAAAATGCAATATTATGCGAAATTCTGATATTTGAAGGCCAAATCACATATCGTGATACTACATGAAATAGTATCGAAGTTTTGGTAAAAATAAACATATTTACGTAATATCAAACTACATGAAAAACGTGAAAAAAGTCACTATTATACCAAATTTGAGGATTTTAACTTCAAATCACAGAGCGAGGTTTCGTATTAAGAAGATCCAAGAAAAGACATATGACAATGTTGTTTCCATTACAAATGATAAAAATCAATGCGTTTTCATTAGAATTAACTAAAATGTTCCTGATTTTCCGTTTATAATTCCGATGGAAGATGTTCACGTAAAACCGCTCTAATCCGGCTAAAACGTCGATATATGTAATAAGAACAGAACTTCTCTCCTTTTCAATATCTTACTCTGTATTTTAACGAGAAACAAATAGTTGTTTGCAAATGAAGTATTTAAGGTTAATTTCTAATCAATTATGTGTTTGCATCATTTCTATCGTATATTTAATGAATTAATACCAATAAACTGAAAATTCACAAAAACGTAGAAAACGGCAAAATATTGCCTAATTCGATGATATTTTGTTTAAATCACATAATGGAAAAGGGGATGATAAACGTCATAGTCACTAACTAACGCTAAATTCGATGATTTATAGTACAAAACAAAATGCAAGAAACTTGCTTAAAAATGCAAAATTTGCAAAATTCTGTGATATGACGGCCAAATCACATATCGTGAGAAAATATGATGTAATATCGAAATATTGGTAAAAATGAATATATTTACGTAAAATCACACTAAATGGAAAACCTGAAAAAAGTCACTATTTTACCATATATGAGGATTTTATCTTCAAATCACAGAGCAAGGTTTCGTATTAAGAAGATCCAAGAAAAGACATATGACAATGTTGTTTCCAATAAAAAATATGAAAATCAATGCGTTTTCATTAGAATTAACTATAATGTTCCTGATTTTCCGTTTATATTACCGATGGAAGATGTTCACGTAAAACCGCTCAAATCCGGCTGAAACGTCGATATATGTAATAAGAACAGAACTTCTCTCCTTTTCAATATCTTACTCTGTATTCTAACGAGAAACAAATAGTTGATAGCAAATGAAGTATTTAAGGTTATTTTCTAATCAATTATGTGTTCGCATCATTTTTATCGTATATTTAATGAATTAATAACAATAAACTGAAAATTCACAAAAACGTGGAAAAACGGCAAAATATTGCCTAATTCGATTATACTTTGTTTAAATCACATAAACGAAAAGGGGATGATAAACGTCAAAATATTGCTAAATTCGATGATTTTTAGTACGAAACAAAATGCAAGAAAACTTGCTTAAAATGCAATATTATGCGAAATTCTGAGATTTGAAGGCCAAATCACAAATCGTGATACTACATGAAATAGTATCGAAATATTGGTAAAAATTAATATATATACGTAATATCAAACTACATGAAAAACGTGAAAAATGTCACTATTTTACCATATTTGAAGATTTTAACTTCAAATCACAGAGCGAGGTTTCGTATTAGGAAGATCCAAGAAAAGACATATGACAATGTTGTTTCCATTACAAATGATAAAAATCAATGCGTTTTCATTAGAATTAACTAAAATGTTCCTGATTTTCCGTTTATATTACCGATGGAAGATGTTCACGTAAAACCGCTCTATATTTAATGAATTAAAATAATGAATTAATCTATATTTAATGAATTAATAACAATAAACTGAAAATTCACAAAAACGTGGAAAAAACGGCAAAATATTGCCTAATTCGAATATATTTTGTTTAAATCACATAAACGAAAAGGGGATGATAAACGTCAAAATATTGCTAAATTAGATGATTTTTAGTACGAAACAAAATGCAAGAAAACTTGCTTAAAATGCAATATTATGCGAAATTCTGATATTTGAAGGCCAAATCACATATCGTGATACTACATGAAATAGTATCGAAGTTTTGGTAAAAATAAACATATTTACGTAATATCAAACTACATGAAAAACGTGAAAAAAGTCACTATTATACCAAATTTGAGGATTTTAACTTCAAATCACAGAGCGAGGTTTCGTATTAAGAAGATCCAAGAAAAGGCATATGACAATGTTGTTTCCAATACAAATGACAAAAATCAATGTGTTTTCATTGGAATTAACTAAATGTTCCTGATTTTCCGTTTATATTACCGATGGAAGATGTACACGTAAAACCGCTCTATTCCGGCTGAAACGTCGATATATGCAATAAAAACCGAACTTCTCCCCTTTTCAATATCTTACTCAGTATTTTAACGAGAAACAAATAGATGATTGGAAATGAAGTATTTAAGGTTATTATCTAATCAATTATGTTTTTGCATCATTTTTATCGTATATTTAATGAATTAATACCAATAAACTGAAAATTTACAAAAACGTAGAAAAAGGGAAAATATTGCCTAATTCGATGATATTTTGTTTAAATCACATAAAGGAAAAGGGGATGATAAACGTCATAGTCACTAACTAACGCTATATTCGATGATTTTTAGTACAAAACAAAATGCAAGAAACTTGCTTAAAAATGCAAAATTTGCAAAATTCTGTGATATGACGGCCAAATCACATATCGTGAGAAAATATGATGTAATATCGAAATATTGGTAAAAATGAATATATTTACGTAAAATCACACTAAATGGAAAACCTGAAAAAAGTCACTATTTTACCATATATGAGGATTTTATCTTCAAATCACAGAGCAAGGTTTCGTATTAAGAAGATCCAAGAAAAGACATATGACAATGTTGTTTCCAATAAAAAATATGAAAATCAATGCGTTTTCATTAGAATTAACTATAATGTTCCTGATTTTCCGTTTATATTACCGATGGAAGATGTTCACGTAAAACCGCTCTAATCCGGCTGAAACGTCGATATATGTAATAAGAACAGAACTTCTCTCCTTTTCAATATCTTACTCTGTATTCTAACGAGAAACAAATAGTTGATAGCAAATGAAGTATTTAAGGTTATTTTCTAATCAATTATGTGTTCGCATCATTTTTATCGTATTTTAATGAATTAATAACAATAAACTGAAAATTCACAAAAACGTGGAAAAACGGCAAAATATTGCCTAATTCGATTATACTTTGTTTAAATCACATAAACGAAAAGGGGATGATAAACGTCAAAATATTGCTAAATTCGATGATTTTTAGTACGAAACAAAATGCAAGAAAACTTGCTTAAAATGCAATATTATGCGAAATTCTGAGATTTGAAGGCCAAATCACAAATCGTGATACTACATGAAATAGTATCGAAATATTGGTAAAAATTAATATATATACGTAATATCAAACTACATGAAAAACGTGAAAAATGTCACTATTTTACCATATTTGAAGATTTTAACTTCAAATCACAGAGCGAGGTTTCGTATTAGGAAGATCCAAGAAAAGACATATGACAATGTTGTTTCCATTACAAATGATAAAAATCAATGCGTTTTCATTAGAATTAACTAAAATGTTCCTGATTTTCCGTTTATATTACCGATGGAAGATGTTCACGTAAAACCGCTCTATATTTAATGAATTAAAATAATGAATTAATCTATATTTAATGAATTAATAACAATAAACTGAAAATTCACAAAAACGTGGAAAAACGGCAAAATATTGCCTAATTCGAATATATTTTGTTTAAATCACATAAACGAAAAGGGGATGATAAACGTCAAAATATTGCTAAATTAGATGATTTTTAGTACGAAACAAAATGCAAGAAAACTTGCTTAAAATGCAATATTATGCGAAATTCTGATATTTGAAGGCCAAATCACATATCGTGATACTACATGAAATAGTATCGAAGTTTTGGTAAAAATAAACATATTTACGTAATATCAAACTACATGAAAAACGTGAAAAAAGTCACTATTATACCAAATTTGAGGATTTTAACTTCAAATCACAGAGCGAGGTTTCGTATTAAGAAGATCCAAGAAAAGACATATGACAATGTTGTTTCCATTACAAATGATAAAAATCAATGCGTTTTCATTAGAATTAACTAAAATGTTCCTGATTTTCCGTTTATAATTCCGATGGAAGATGTTCACGTAAAACCGCTCTAATCCGGCTAAAACGTCGATATATGTAATAAGAACAGAACTTCTCTCCTTTTCAATATCTTACTCTGTATTTTAACGAGAAACAAATAGTTGTTTGCAAATGAAGTATTTAAGGTTAATTTCTAATCAATTATGTGTTTGCATCATTTCTATCGTATATTTAATGAATTAATACCAATAAACTGAAAATTCACAAAAACGTAGAAAAACGGCAAAATATTGCCTAATTCGATGATATTTTGTTTAAATCACATAATGGAAAAGGGGATGATAAACGTCATAGTCACTAACTAACGCTAAATTCGATGATTTATAGTACAAAACAAAATGCAAGAAACTTGCTTAAAAATGCAAAATTTGCAATATTCTGTGATATGACGGCCAAATCACATATCGTGAGAAAACATGATGTAATATCGAAATATTGGTAAAAATGAATATATTTACGTAAAATCACACTAGATGGAAAACGTGAAAAAAGTCACTATTTTACCATATATGAGGATTTTATCTTGAAATCACAGAGCGAGGTTTCGTATTAAGAAGATCCCAGAAAAGACATATGACAATGTTGTTTCCAATAAAAAAAATGAAAATCAATGCGTTTTCATTAGAATTAACTAAAATGTTCCTGATTTTCCGTTTATATTACCGATGGAAGATGTTCACGTAAAACCGCTCTAATCCGGCTGAAACGTCGATATATGTAATAAGAACAGAACTTCTCTCCTTTTCAATATCTTACTCTGTATTTTAACGAGAAACAAATAGTTGTTTGCAAATGAAGTATTTAAGGTTAATTTCTAATCAATTATGTGTTTGCATCATTTCTATCGTATATTTATTGAATTAATACCAATAAACTGAAAATTCACAAAAACGTGGAAAAACGGCAAAATATTGCCTAATTCGATGATATTTTGTTTACATCACATAAAGGAAAAGGGGATGATAAACGTCAAAATATTGCTAAATTCGATGATTTTTAGTACGAAACAAAATGCAAGAAAACTTGCTTAAAATACAATATTATGCGAAATTCTGAGATTTGAAGGCCAAATCACATATCGTGATACTGCATGAAATAGTATCGAAGTATTGGTAAAAATAAACATATTTACGTAATATCAAACTACATGAAAAACGTGAAAAAAGTCACTATTATACCAAATTTGAGGATTTAAACTTCGAATTATTAAGCTAGGTTTCGTATTATTTAGATAAAAGAAAAGAAATATGACAATGTTGTTTCCGATACAAATGATAAAAATCAATGTGTTTTCATTAGAGATAACTAAAATGTTCCTGATTTTCTGTTTATATTACCGATGGAAGAAGTACACGTAAAACCGCTCTAATCCGGCTGAAACGTCGATATATGCAATAAAAACAGAACTTTTCCCCTTTTCAATATCTTACTCTGTATTTTAACGAGAAACAAATAGTTGATTGCAAATGAAGTATTTAAGGTTAATTTCTAATCAATTATGTGTTTGCATCATTTTTATCGTATATTTAATGAATTAATAACAATAAACTGAAAATTCACACAAACGTGGAAAAACGGCAAAATATTGCCTAATTCGATTATATTTTGTTTAAATCACATAACGAAAAGGGGATGATAAACGTCAAAATATTGCTAAATTAGATGATTTTTAGTACAAAACAAAATGCAAGAAACTTGCTTAAAAATGCAAAATTTGCAAAATTCTGTGATTTGTCGGCCAAATCACATATCGTGAGAAAACATGATGTAATATCGAAATAGTGGTAAAAATGAATATATTTACGTAAAATCACACTAAATGGAAAACGTGAAAAAGTCACTATTTTACCATATATGAGGATTTTACCTTCAAATCACAGAGCGAGGTTTCGTATTAAGAAGATCCAAGAAAAGACATATGACAATGTTGTTTCCAATAAAAAATATGAAAAATCAATGCGTTTTCATTAGAATTAACTAAAATGTTCCTGATGTTCCGTTTATATTACCGATGGAAGATGTTCACGTAAAACCGCTCTAATCCGGCTGAAACGTCGATATATGCAATAAGAACAGAACTTCTCTCCTTTTCAATATCTTACTCTGTATTTTAACGAGAAACAAATAGTTGATAGCAAATGAAGTATTTAAGGTTAATTTCTAATCAATTATGTGTTTGCATCATTTTTATTGTATATTTAATGAATTAATAACAATAAACTGAAAATTTACAAAAACGTGGAAAAACGGCAAAATATTGCCTAATTCGATTATACTTTGTTTAAATCACATAAACGAAAAGGGGATGATAAACGTCAAAATATTGCTAAATTCGATGATTTTTAGTACGAAACAAAATGCAAGAAAACTTGCTTAAAATGCAATATTATGCGAAATTCTGAGATTTGAAGGCCAAATCACAAATCGTGATACTACATGAAATAGCATCGAAATATTGGTAAAAATTAATATATATACGTAACATCAAACTACATGAAAAACGTGAAAAAGTCACTATTATACCATATTTGAGGATTTTAACTTCAAATCACAGAGCGAGGTTTCGTATTAAGAAGATCCAAGAAAAGACATATGACAATGTTGTTTCCATTACAAATGATAAAAATCAATGTGTTTTCATTGGAATTAACTAAATGTTCCTGATTTTCCGTTTATATTACCGATGGAAGATGTACACGTAAAACCGCTCTATTCCGGCTGAAACGTCGATATATGCAATAAAAACCGAACTTCTCCCCTTTTCAATATCTTACTCAGTATTTTAACGAGAAACAAATAGATGATTGAAAATGAAGTATTTAAGGTTATTATCTAATCAATTATGTGTAATCCGATATGTGTAATAATCTAATCAATTATTATCTAATCAATTATGTGCACTGAAAAATCAGTGCTTTTTCATTAGAATTAACTAAAATGTTCCTGATTTTCCGTTTATATTACCGATGGAAGATGTACACGCAAAACCGCTCTAATCCGGGTGAAACCTCGATATATGCAATAAAAACAGAACTTCTCCCCTTTTCATTATCCTACTCTGTATTTTAACGAGAAACAAATAGTTGATTGAAAATGACGTATTTAAGGTTAATTTCTAATCAATTATGTGCTTGTATCATTTTTATCGTATATTTAATTAATTATTACCAATGAACTGAAAATTCACAAAAACGTGGAAAAACGGCAAAATATTGCCTAATTTGATTATATTTTGTTTAAATTACATAGAGGAAAAGGGGATGATAAACGTCAAAATATTGCTAAATTAGATGATTTTTAGTACAAAACAAAATGCAAGAAACTTGCTTAAAAATGCAAAATTTGCAAAATTCTGTGATTTGTCGGCCAAATCACATATCGTGAGAAAACATGATGTAATATCGAAATAGTGGTAAAAATGAATATATTTACGTAAAATCACACTAAATGGAAAACGTGAAAAAGTCACTATTTTACCATATATGAGGATTTTACCTTCAAATCACAGAGCGAGGTTTCGTATTAAGAAGATCCAAGAAAAGACATATGACAATGTTGTTTCCAATAAAAAATATGAAAAATCAATGCGTTTTCATTAGAATTAACTAAAATGTTCCTGATGTTCCGTTTATATTACCGATGGAAGATGTTCACGTAAAACCGCTCTAATCCGGCTGAAACGTCGATATATGCAATAAGAACAGAACTTCTCTCCTTTTCAATATCTTACTCTGTATTTTAACGAGAAACAAATAGTTGATAGCAAATGAAGTATTTAAGGTTAATTTCTAATCAATTATGTGTTTGCATCATTTTTATCGTATATTTAATGAATTAATAACAATAAACTGAAAATTTACAAAAACGTGGAAAAACGGCAAAATATTGCCTAATTCGATTATACTTTGTTTAAATCACATAAACGAAAAGGGGATGATAAACGTCAAAATATTGCTAAATTCGATGATTTTTAGTACGAAACAAAATGCAAGAAAACTTGCTTAATATGCAATATTATGCGAAATTCTGAGATTTGAAGGCCAAATCACAAATCGTGATACTACATGAAATAGCATCGAAATATTGGTAAAAATTAATATATATACGTAACATCAAACTACATGAAAAACGTGAAAAAGTCACTATTATACCATATTTGAGGATTTTAACTTCAAATCACAGAGCGAGGTTTCGTATTAAGAAGATCCAAGAAAAGACATATGACAATGTTGTTTCCATTACAAATGATAAAAATCAATGTGTTTTCATTGGAATTAACTAAATGTTCCTGATTTTCCGTTTATATTACCGATGGAAGATGTACACGTAAAACCGCTCTATTCCGGCTGAAACGTCGATATATGCAATAAAAACCGAACTTCTCCCCTTTTCAATATCTTACTCAGTATTTTAACGAGAAACAAATAGATGATTGAAAATGAAGTATTTAAGGTTATTATCTAATCAATTATGTGTAATCCAATATGTGTAATAATCTAATCAATTATTATCTAATCAATTATGTGCACTGAAAAATCAGTGCTTTTTCATTAGAATTAACTAAAATGTTCCTGATTTTCCGTTTATATTACCGATGGAAGATGTACACGCAAAACCGCTCTAATCCGGGTGAAACCTCGATATATGCAATAAAAACAGAACTTCTCCCCTTTTCATTATCCTACTCTGTATTTTAACGAGAAACAAATAGTTGATTGAAAATGACGTATTTAAGGTTAATTTCTAATCAATTATGTGCTTGTATCATTTTTATCGTATATTTAATTAATTATTACCAATGAACTGAAAATTCACAAAAACGTGGAAAAACGGCAAAATATTGCCTAATTTGATTATATTTTGTTTAAATTACATAGAGGAAAAGGGGATGATAAACGTCAAAATATTGCTAAATTCGATGATTTTTAGTACGAAACAAAATGCAAGAAAACTTGCTTAAAATGCAATATTATGCGAAATTCTGAGATTTGAAGGCCAAATCACATATCGTGATACTACATGAAATAGTATCGAAATATTGGTAAAATGAATATATATACGTAAAATCAAACTACATGAAAAACGTGAAAAAAGTCACTATTATACCAAATTTGAGGATTTAAACTTCGAATCATTAAGCGAGGTTTCGTATTATTTAGATCAAAGAAAAGACATATGACAATGTTGTTTCCGATACAAATGATAAAAATCAATGTGTTTTCATTAGAGATAACTAAAATGTTCCTGAATTTCCGTTTATATTACCGATGGAAGAAGTACACGTAAAACCGTTCTAATCCGGCTGAAACGTCGATATATGCAATAAAAACAGAACTTTTCCTCTTTTCAATATCTTACTCTGTATTTTAACGAGAAACAAATAGTTGATTGCAAATGAAGTATTTAAGGTTAATTTCTAATCAAATATGTGTTTGCATCATTTTTATCGTATATTTAATGAATTAATAACATTAAACTGAAAATTCACAAAAACGTGGAAAAACGGCAAAATATTACCTAATTCGATTATATTTTGTTTATATCACATAAACGAAAAGGGGATGATAAACGTCAAAATATTGCTAAATTAGATGATTTTTAGTACGAAACAAAATGCAAGAAAACTTGCTTAAAATGCAATATTATTCGAAATTCTGAGATTTGAAGGCCAAATCACAAATCGTGATACTACATGAAATAGTATGGAAATATTGGTAAAAATTTATATATATACGTAATATCAAACTACATGAAAAACGTGAAAAAAGTCACTATTATACCATATTTGAGGATTTTAACTTCGAATCACAGAGCGAGGTTTCGTATTATTTAGATCAAAGAAAAGACATATGACAATGTTGTTTCCAAAACGAATGATAAAAATCAATGCGTTTTCATTAGAATTAACTAAAATGTTCCTGATTTTCCGTTTATAATTCCGATGGAAGATGTTCAGGTAAACCGCTCCAATCAGGCTGAAACGTCGATACATGCAATAAAAACAGAACTTCTCTCCTTTTCAATATCTTACTCTGTATTTTAACGAGAACAAATAGTTATTTGGAAATGAAGTATTTAAGGTTAATTTCTAATCAATTATGTGTTTGCATCATTTTAATCGTATATTTATTGAATTAATACCAATAAACTGAAAATTCACAAAAACGTGGAAAAAACGGCAAAATATTGCCTAATTCGATGATATTTTGTTTATATCACACAAAGGAAAAGGGGATGATAAACGTCAAAATATTGCTAAATTCGATGATTTTTAGTACGAAACAAAATGCAAGAAAACTTGCTTAAAATGCAATATTATGCGAAATTCTGAGATTTGAAGGCCAAATCACATATCGTGATACAACATGAAATAGTATCGAAGTATTGGTAAAAATAAACATATTTACGTAATATCAAACTACAAAAAAACGTGAAAAAAGTCACTATTATACCAATTTTGAGGATTTTAAACTTCGAATCATTGAGCGAGGTTTCGTATTAAGAAGATCCAAGAAAAGGCATATGACAATGTTGTTTCCAATACAAATGACAAAAATCAATGTGTTTTCATTGGAATTAACTAAATGTTCCTGATTTTCCGTTTATATTACCGATGGAAGATGTACACGTAAAACCGCTCTATTCCGGCTGAAACGTCGATATATTCAATAAAAACCGAACTTCTCCCCTTTTCAATATCTTACTCAGTATTTTAACGAGAAACAAATAGATGATTGAAAATGAAGTATTTATGGTTATTATCTAATCAATTATGTGTTTGCATCATTTTATCGTATATTTAATGAATTAATACCAATAAACTGAAAATTCACAAAAACGCAGAAAAAGGCAAAATATTGCCTAATTCGATGATATTTTGTTTAAATCACATAAAGGAAAAGGGGATGATAAACGTCATAGTCACTAACTAACGCTAAATTCGATGATTTTTAGTACAAAACAAAATGCAAGAAACTTGCTTAAAAATGCAAAATTTGCAAAATTCTGTGATATGACGGCCAAATCACATATCGTGAGAAAACATGATGTAATATCGAAATATTGATAAAAATGAATATATTTACGTAAAATCACACTACATGGAAAACGTGAAAAAAGTCACTATTTTACCATATATGAGGATTTTATCTTCAAATCACAGAGCGAGGTTTCGTATTAAGAAGATCCAAGAAAAGACATATGACAATGTTGTTTCCAATAAAAAATATGAAAATCAATGCGTTTTCATTAGAATTAACTAAAATTTTCCTGATTTTCCGTTTATATTACCGATGGAAGATGTTCACGTAAAACCGCTCTAATCCGGCTGAAACGTCGACATATGCAATAAGAACAGAACTTCTCTCCTTTTTAATATCTTACTCTGTATTTTAACGAGAAAGAAATAGTTGATAGCAAATGAAGTATTTAAGGTTAATTTCTAATCAATTATGTGTTATGCATCATTTTTATCGTATATTTAATGAATTTATAACAATAAACTGAAAATTCACAAAAACGTGGAAAAACGGCAAAATATTGCCTAATTCGATTATACTTTGTTTAAATCACATAAACGAAAAGGGGATGATAAACGTCAAAATATTGCTAAATTCGATGATTTTTAGTACGAAACAAAATGCAAGAAAACTTGCTTAAAATGCAATATTATGCGAAATTCTGAGATTTAAAGGCCAAATCACAAATCGTGATACTACATGAAATAGTATCGAAATATTGGTAAAAATTAATATATATACGTAATATCAAACTACATGAAAAACGTGAAAAATGTCACTATTATACCATATTTGAGGATTTTAACTTCAAATCACAGAGCGAGGTTTCGTATTAAGAAGATCCAAGAAAAGACATATGACAATGTTGTTTCCATTACAAATGATAAAAATCAATGCGTTTTCATTAGAATTAACTAAAATGTTCCTGATTTTCCGTTTATAATTCCGATGGAAGATGTTCAGGTAAACCGCTCCAATCAGGCTGAAACGTCGATACATGCAATAAAAACAGAACTTCTCTCCTTTTCAATATCTTACTCTGTATTTTAACGAGAAACAAATAGTTATTTGCAAATGAAGTATTTAAGGTTAATTTCTAATCAATTATGTGTTTGCATCATTTTAATCGTATATTTATTGAATTAATACCAATAAACTGAAAATTCACAAAAACGTGGAAAAACGGCAAAATATTGCCTAATTCGATGATATTTTGTTTATATCACACAAAGGATAAGGGGATGATAAACGTCAAAATATTGCTAAATTCGATGATTTTTAGTACGAAACAAATGCAAGAAAACTTGCTTAAAATGCAATATTATGCGAAATTCTGAGATTTGAAGGCCAAATCACATATCGTGATACAACATGAAATAGTATCGAAGTATTGGTAAAAATAAACATATTTACGTAATATCGAACTACAAAAAAACGTGAAAAAAGTCACTATTATACCAATTTTGAGGATTTTAACTTCGAATCATTGAGCGAGGTTTCGTATTAAGAAGATCCAAGAAAAGGCACATGACAATGTTGTTTCCAATACAAATGACAAAAATCAATGTGTTTTCATTGGAATTAACTAAATGTTCCTGATTTTCCGTTTATATTACCGATGGAAGATGTACACGTAAAACCGCTCTATTCCGGCTGAAACGTCGATATATGCAATAAAAACCGAACTTCTCCCCTTTTCAATATCTTACTCAGTATTTTAACGAGAAACAAATAGATGATTGAAAATGAAGTATTTAAGGTTATTATCTAATCAATTATGTGTTTGCATCATTTTTATCGTATATTTAATGAATTAACACCAATAAACTGAAAATTCACAAAAACGCAGAAAAAGGCGAAATATTGCCTAATTCGATGATATTTTGTTTAAATCACATAAAGGAAAAGGGGATGATAAACGTCATAGTCACTAACTAACGCTAAATTCGATGATTTTTAGTACAAAACAAAATGCAAGAAACTTGCTTAAAAATGCAAAATTTGCAAAATTCTGTGATATGACGGCCAAATCACATATCGTGAGAAAACATGATGTAATATCGAAATATTGATAAAAATGAATATATTTACGTAAAATCACACTAGATGGAAAACGTGAAAAAAGTCACTATTTTACCATATATGAGGATTTTATCTTCAAATCACAGAGTGAGGTTTCGTATTAAGAAGATCCAAGAAAAGACATATGACAATGTTGTTTCAATAAAAAATATGAAAATCAATGCGTTTTCATTAGAATTAACTAAAATGTTCCTGATTTTCCGTTTATATTACCGATGGAAGATGTTCACGTAAACCGCTCTAATCCGGCTGAAACGTCGACATATGCAATAAGAACAGAACTTCTCTCTTTTTCAATATCTTACTCTGTATTTTAACGAGAAACAAATAGTTGATAGCAAATGAAGTATTTAAGGTTAATTTCTAATCAATTATGTGTTTGCATCATTTTATCGTATATTTAATGAATTTATACCAATAAACTGAAAATTCACAAAAACGTAGCAAAACGGCAAAATACTGACTAATTCGATGATATTTTGTTTAAATCACATAAACGAAAAGTGGATGATAAACGTCAAAATATTGCTAAATTCGATGATTTTTAGTACGAAACAAAATGCAAGAAAACTTGCTTAAAATGCAATATTATGCGAAATTCTGAGATTTAAAGGCCAAATCACAAATCGTGATACTACATGAAATAGTATCGAAATATTGGTAAAAATGAATATATATACGTAATATCAAACTACATGAAAAACGTGAAAAATGTCACTATTATACCATATTTGAGGATTTTAACTTCAAATCACAGAGCGAGGTTTCGTATTAAGAAGATCCAAGAAATGACATATGACAATGTTGTTTCCATTACAAATGATAAAAATCAATGCGTTTTCATTAGAATTAACTAAAATGTTCCTGATTTTCCGTTTATATTACCGATGGAAGATGTTCACGTAAAACCGCTCTAATCTGGCTGAAACGTCGATATATGTAATAAGAACAGAACTTCTCTCCTTTTCAATATCTTACTCTGTATTTTAACGAGAAACAAATAGTTGTTTGCAAATGAAGTATTTAAGGTTAATTTCTAATCAGTTATGTGTTTGCATCATTTAATCGTATATTTATTGAATTAATACCAATAAACTGAAAATTCACAAAAACGTGGAAAACGGCAAAATATTGCCTAATTCGATGATATTTTGTTTATATCACACAAAGGAAAAGGGGATGATAAACGTCAAAATATTGCTAAATTCGATGATTTTTAGTACGAAACAAAATGCAAGAAAACTTGCTTAAAATGCAATATTATGCGAAATTCTGAGATTTGAAGGCCAAATCACATATCGTGATACAACATGAAATAGTATCGAAGTATTGGTAAAAATAAACATATTTACGTAATATCAAACTACAAAAAAACGTGAAAAAAGTCACTATTATACCAATTTTGAGGATTTTAACTTCGAATCATTGAGCGAGGTTTCGTATTAAGAAGATCCAAGAAAAGGCATATGACAATGTTGTTTCCAATACAAATGACAAAAATCAATGTGTTTTCATTGGAATTAACTAAATGTTCCTGATTTTCCGTTTATATTACCGATGGAAGATGTACACGTAAAACCACTCTATTCCGGCTGAAACGTCGATATATGCAATAAAAACCGAACTTCTCCCCTTTTCAATATCTTACTCAGTATTTTAACGAGAAACAAATGGATGATTGAAAATGAAGTATTTAAGGTTATTATCTAATCAATTATGTGTTTGCATCATTTTTATCGTATATTTAATGAATTAATACCAATAAACTGAAAATTCACAAAAACGCAGAAAAAGGCAAAATATTGCCTAATTCGATGATATTTTGTTTAAATCACATAAAGGAAAAGGGGATGATAAACGTCATAGTCACTAACTAACGCTAAATTCGATGATTTTTATTACAAAACAAAATGCAAGAAACTTGCTTAAAAATGCATAATTTGCAAAATTCTGTGATATGACGGCCAAATCACATATCGTGAGAAAACATGATAGAATATCGAAATATTGATAAAATGAATATATTTACGTAAAATCACACTAGATGGAAACGTGAAAAAGTCACTATTTTACCATATATGAGGATTTTATCTTCAAATCACAGAGCGAGGTTTCGTATTAAGAAGATCCAAGAAAAGACATATGACAATGTTGTTTCCAATAAAAAATATGAAAATCAATGCGTTTTCATTAGAATTAACTAAAATGTTCCTGATTTTCCGTTTATATTACCGATGGAAGATGTTTCACGTAAAACCGCTCTAATCCGGCTGAAACGTCGACATATGCAATAAGAACAGAACTTCTCTCCTTTTCAATATCTTACTCTGTATTTTAACGAGAAACAAATAGTTGATAGCAAATGAAGTATTTAAGGTTAATTTCTAATCAATTATGTGTTTGCATCATTTTTTATCGTATATTTAATGAATTTATAACAATAAACTGAAAATTCACAAAAACGTGGAAAAACGGCAAAATATTGCCTAATTCGATTATACTTTGTTTAAATCACATAAACGAAAAGGGGATGATAAACGTCAAAATATTGCTAAATTCGATGATTTTTAGTACGAAACAAAATGCAAGAAACTTGCTTTAAAATGCAATATTATGCGAAATTCTGAGATTTAAAGGCCAAATCACAAATCATGATACTACATGAAATAGTATCGAAATATTGGTAAAAATTAATATATATACGTAATATCAAACTACATGAAAAAACGTGAAAAATGTCACTATTATACCATATTTGAGGATTTTAACTTCAAATCACAGAGCGAGGTTTCGTATTAAGAAGATCCAAGAAAAGACATATGACAATGTTGTTTCCATTACAATGATAAAAATCAATGCGTTTTCATTAGAATTAACTAAAATGTTCCTGATTTTCCGTTTATATTACCGATGGAAGATGTTCACGTAAAACCGCTCTAATCTGGCTGAAACGTCGATATATGTAATAAGAACAGAACTTCTTCTCCTTTTCAATATCTTACTCTGTATTTTAACGAGAAACAAATAGTTGTTTGCAAATGAAGTATTTAAGGTTAATTTCTAATCAATTATGTGTTTGCATCATTTTAATCGTATATTTATTGAATTAATACCAATAACTGAAAATTCACAAAATCGTGGAAAAACGGCAAATATTGCCTAACTCGATGATATTTTGTTTATATCACATAAAGGAAAAGGGGATGATAAACGTCAAATATTGCTAAATTCGATGATTTTTAGTACGAAACAAAATGCAAGAAATCTTGCTTAAAATGCAATATTATGCGAAATTCTGAGATTTGAAGGCCAAATCACATATCGTGATACTAAATGAAATAGTATCGAAATATTGGTAAAAATGAACTATATATACGTAAAATCAAATTACATGAAAAACGTGAAAAAAAATCACTATTATACCATATTTGAGGATTTTAACTTCAAATCACAGAGCGAGGTTTCGTATTAAGATGATCCAAGAAAAGACATATGACAATGTTGTTTCCAATAAAAAATATGAAAATCAATGCGTTTTCATTAGAATTAACTAAAATGTTCCTGATTTTCCGTTTATATTACCGATGGAAGATGTTCACGTAAAACCGCTCTAATCCGGCTGAAACGTCGATATATGCAATAAGAACAGAACTTCTCTCCTTTTTAATATCTTACTCTGTATTTTAACGAGAAACAAATAGTTGATAGCAAATGAAGTATTTAAGGTTAATTTCTAATCAATTATGTGTTTGCATCATTTTTATCGTATATTTAATGAATTAATAACAATTAAACTGAAAATTCACAAAAACGTGGATAAAACGGCAAAATATGCCTAATTCGATTATACTTTGTTTAAATCACATAAACGAAAAGGGGATGATAAACGTCAAAATATTGCTAAATTCGATGATTTTTAGTACGAAAAAATGCAAGAAAACTTGCTTAAAATGCAATAATTTTCGAAATTCTGAGATTTGAAGGCCAAATCACAAATCGTGATACTACATGAAATAGTTTCGAAATATTGGTAAAAATTAATATATATACGTAATATCAAACTACACTGATAAACGTGAAAAAAGTCTCTATTATACCATATTTGAGGATTTTAACTTCAAATCACAGAGCGAGGTTTCGTATTAAGAAGATTCAAGAAAAGACATATGACAATGTTGTTTCCACTTACAAATGATAAAAATCAATGCGTTTTCATTAGAATTAACTAAAATGTTCCTGATTTTCCGTTTATATTACCGATGGAAGATGTTCACGTAAAACCGCTCTAATCTGGCTGAAACGTCGATATATGTAATAAGAACGAACTTCCTCTCCTTTTCAATATCTTACTCTGTATTTTAACGAGAAACAAATAGTTGTTTGCAAATGAAGTATTTAAGGCTAATTTCTAATCAATTATGTGTTTGCATCATTTTAATCGTATATTTATTGAATAATACCAATAAACTGAAATTCACCAAAAACGTGGAAAAACGGCAAAATATTGCTAAATTCGATGATTTTTAGTACGAAACAAATGCAAGAAACTTGCTTAAAATTGCAAGATTATGCGAAATTCTGAGATTTGAAGGCCAAATCACATATCGTGATACTACATGAAATAGTATCGAAATATTGGTAAAAATGAATATATATACGTAAAATCAAACTACATGAAAAACGTGAAAAAAGTCACTATTATACCAAATTTGAGGATTTAAACTTCGAATCATTAAGCGAGGTTTCGTATTATTTAGATAAAAAAAAGACATATGACAATGTTGTTTCCGATACAAATGATAAAAATCAATGTGTTTTCATTAGAGATAACTAAAATGTTCCTGAATTTCCGTTTATATTACCGCTGGAAGAAGTACACGTAAAACCGCTCTAATCCGGCTGAAACGTCATATATGCAATAAAACAGAAATTTTCCCCTTTTCAATATCTTACTCTGTATTTTAACGAGAAAAAAATAGTTGATTGCAAATGAAGTATTTAAGGTTAATTTCTAATCAAATATGTGTTTGCATCATTTTTATCGTATATTTAATGAATTAATAACAATAAACTGAAAATTCACAAAAACGTCGAAAAACGGCTAAATATTACCTAATTCGATTATATTTTGTTTAAATCACATAAACGAAAAGGGGATGATAAACGTCAAAATATTGCTAAATTAGATGATTTTTAGTACGAAACAAAATGCAAGAAAACTTGCTTAAAATGCAATATTATGCGAAATTCTGAGATTTGAAGGTCAAATCACATATCGTGATACTACATGAAATAGTATCGAAGTATTGGTAAAAATAAACATATTTACGTAATATCAAACTACAAAAAAACGTGAAAAAAGTCACTATTATACCAATTTTGAGTATTTTAACTTCGAATCATTGAGCGAGGTTTCGTATTAAAAAGATCCAAGAAAAGGCATATGACAATGTTGTTTCCAATACAAATGACAAAAATCAATGTGTTTTCTTTGGAATTAACTAAATGTTCCTGATTTTCCGTTTATATTACCGATGGAAGATGTACACGTAAAACCGCTCTATTCCGGCTGAAACGTCGATATATGCAATAAAAACCGAACTTCCCCCCTTTTCAATATCTTACTCAGTATTCTAACGAGAAACAAATAGATGATTGAAAATGAAGTATTTAAGGTTATTATCTAATCAATTATGTGTTTGCATCATTTTTATCGTATATTTAATGAATTAATACCAATAAACTGACAATTCACAAAAACGTAGAAAAAGGCAAAATATTGCCTAATTCGATGATATTTTGTTTCAATCACATAAAGGAAAGGGGATGATAAACGACATAGTCACTAACTAACGCTAAATTCGATGATTTTTAGTACAAAACAAAATGCAAGAAACTTGCTTAAAAATGCAAAATTTGCAAAATTCTGTGATATGACGGCCAAATCACATATCGTGAGAAAACATGATGTAATATCGAAATATTGGTAAAAATGAATATATTTACGTAAAATCACACTACATGGAAAACGTGAAAAAAGTCACTATTTACCATATATGAGGATTTTATCTTCAAATCACAGAGCGAGGTTTCGTATTAAGAAGATCCAAGAAAAGACATATGACAATGTTGTTTCCAATAAAAAATATGAAAATCAATGCGTTTTCATTAGAATTAACTAAAATGTTCCTGATTTTCCGTTTATATTACCGATGGAAGATGTTCACGTAAAACCGCTCTAAGCCGGCTGAAACGTCGATATATGCAATAAGAACAGAACTTCTCTCCCTTTTCAATATCTTACTCTGGATTTTAACGAGAAACAAATAGTTGATAGCAAATAAAGTATTTAAGGTTAATTCTAATCAATTATGTGTTTGCATCATTTTTATCGTATATTTAATGAATTAATAAACAATAAACTGAAAATTCACAAAAACGTGGAAAAACGGCAAAATATTGCCTAATTCGATTATACTTTGTTTAAATCACATAAACGATTTCATCTCTGCATCAGAGAGTGATGCAGAGGATCGAGAGAGTGATGCAGAGGCTCAAGAGAGGGATTCAGAGGCTCAAGAGAGTGATTCAGAGGCTTAAGAGAGTGATGCAAAGGCTCAAGAGAGTGATGCAGAGGCTCGAGAGAGTGATGCAGAGGCTCAAGAGAGGGATGCAGAGAATCAAGAGAGTGATGCAGAGACTCAAGAGAGTTATGCAGAGGCTCAAGAGAGTGATGCCAGAGGTTTATGAGAGTGATGCAGAGGATCAAGTTTGATATCACACCAACGCTGGAGGTTGGTATCACACCCAAACGTGTCTCCTGAAGCCCACATAAAAAGAATAACGTCTGCGGCATATGCGAGGCTGGCTAACATCAGAACAGCGTTCAGGAACCTGTGTAAGGAATCATTCAGAATCTTGTACACCACATATGTAAGACCAATCCTGGAGTATGCGGCCCCAGCATGGAGGCCGTACCTTGTCAAGCACAAGACGAAGCTGGAAAAAGTCCAAAGGTGTGCCACAAGACTAGTCCCAGAACTAAGAGGCATGAGTTACGAGGAAAGGCTGGCGGGAAATGCACCTTACGACACGGAAGACAGAAGAGTAAGGGGAGACATGATCACAACCTACAAAATCCTCAGAGGATTCGACCGGGTAAACAAGGATAAAACTATTCAACACTGGTGGGACGCGAACAAGGGGACACAGGTGGAAACTGAGTACCCACATGAGCCACCTCTGCATCCCTCTCTTCATCCTCTGCATCACTCTATTGAGCCTCTGTATCATTCTCTTGAGCCTCTGCATCCCGCTCTTAAGCCTCTACATCATTCTCTTGAGCCTCTGCATTACTCTCTGGAGCCTATGCATCACTCTCTTGAGCATCTGCATCCCTCTCTGGACCCTCTGCATCCCTCTCTTGAGCCTCTGTATCCCTCTCTTGAGCCTCTGCATCACTCTCTTGAGCCTCTGCATCCCTCACTTGAGCCTTTGCATCATTCTCCTAAGCCTCTGCATCACTATCCTGAGCCTCTGCATCACTCACTTTAGCCTCTGCATCCACTCCTCCTGGGCCTCTGCATCACTCTCTTGAGCCTCTGCATCACACTCTTGAGCCTCTGCATCACTCTCTTGAGCCTCTGCATCACTCTCTTGAGGTCTCTCCATCGCTCTCTTGGCCTCTGCATCTCTCTCTTAAGACTCTTCATCCCTGTCTTGAGCCTCTGATTCACTCGCTAAAACCTCTGCATCCCTCTCTTGATCCTCTGCATCACTCTCATGAGCCTCTGCATCACTCTCTTGAGCCTCTGCATCACTCTCTTGAGCCTCTGCATCACTCTCTTGAGCCTCTGCCATCACTCTCTTGAACTCCTGAATCCCTCTCATGAGTCTTTGCATCCCTCTCCTGAGCCTTTGCATCACTCTCTTAAGCATCTACATCACTCTCTAGAGCCTCTGCGTCACTCTCAAGAGCACTTGCATCCCTCTCTTGTGCCTCTGCATCCCTCACTTGAGCCTCTGCATCCCTCTCATGAGCCCCTGCATCCCTCTCTTGAGCCCTGCATCCCTCTCTTGAGCCTCTGCATCCCTCTCTTAAGCCTCTGCATCACTCTCTTAAGCCTCTGCATCACTCTCGTAAGCCTCTGGAATCACTCTCTTTGAGCCTCTGCATCCCTCTCTTGAACTCCTGCATCCATCTCATGAGATTCTGCATCCCTCTCTTGAGCCTTTTGCATTTCTCTCTTAAGCCTCTGCATCCCTCTGTTGAGCCTGTGCATCACTCTCAAGAGCCTCTGCATTCCTCCCTTGTGCCTCTGCATTCCTCCCTTGTGCCTCTGCATCCTTCAGATGAGCCTCTGCATCCCTCTCTTGAGCCTCTGCATCCCTCTCTTGTGCCTCTGCATCCCTCTCTTGAGCCTCTTCCTCCCTCTCTTAAGCCTCTGCATCACTCTCGTAAGCCCTTCATTACGCTCCTAAGCCTCTGAATCCCTCTCTTGAGCCTCTACATCACTCTCTTGAGCCTCTACATCACCCTCTTGAGCCTCTGCATCACTCTCTTGAGCCTCTGCATCACTCTCGTAAGCCTCTGAATCACTCTCTTGAGCCTCTGCATCACTCTTTTCAGCCCTTCATTTCTCTCTTGTGCCTCTGCATCACTCTCTTGAACCTATGATTCACTCTCTTAAGCCTCTGCATCCCTCTCTTCATCCTTTGCATCACCCTCTTGAGCCTCTGCATCATTCTCTTGAGCCTCTGCATCCCTCTCTTAAGCCTGGGGGATGCAGGCATTCCCAGCAGGCTTAGGAGGGATGCGGAGGCACAAGAGAATGATGTAGAGGCTTAAAGAGGGATGCAGAGGCACAAGAGAATGATGCAGAGGCTTAAGAGAGGGATGCAGAGGCTCATGAGAGGGATGCTGAGGCTCAAGTGAGGGATGGAGAGGCTTAGGAACATGATGCAGGGGGTCAAGAGAGGGATGCAGAGGCTGAAGAGAGTGATGCAGAGGCTCAAGAGAGTGATGCATAGGCTCAAGAGAGTGATGCAGAGGCTCAAGAGAGGATGCAGAGGCTGAAGAGAGTGATGCAGAGGCTCAAGAGAGTGATGCAGAGCTAAAGAGAGTGATGCAGAGGCTAAGAGAGTGATGCAGAGGCTTAAGAGAGATGGGATGCAGAGGCTCAAGAGAGTGATGTAGAGGCTCAAGAGAGTGATGCAGAGGCTGAAGAGAGTGTTGCAGAGGCTTAAGAGAGTGATGCAGAGGCTCAAGAGAGGGATTGCAGAGGCTGGAAGAGAGTGACGCAGAGGCTAATAGATGGATGCAGAGGATCAAGAGAGTGATGCAGAAGCTTAATAGAGGGATGCAGAGGCTGAAGAGAGTGCTGCAAAAGGCTCAAGAGAGGATGCAGGCTCAGAGGGATGCAAGGCTCAAGAGAGAGTACAGTGCTCAAGAGGGATGCAGAGCTCAAGAGGGATGCAGAGGCTTAAGAGAGGATGCAAGGCTCAAGAGAGGATGAAGAGGCTTCAGAGTGATGGGCTCAGGAGAGGGATGCAGAGCTCAGAGAGGGATGCAGAGGTTCAAGAGAGGGATGCAAGGCTCAAGAGAGGACGCAGAGGCTCTAGAGAGTGATGTAGAGGCTTAAGAGAGTGATGCAAAGGCTCAGGAGGGATGCAAAGACTCATGAGAGGGATTCAGGAGTTCAAGAGAGGATGCAGAGGCTCAAGAGAGTGATGCAGAGGCTCAAGAGAGTGATGCAGAGGCTCAAGAGAGTGATGCAGAGGCTCATGAGAGTGATGCAGAGGATCAAGAGAGGGATGCAGAGGTTTTAGCGAGGAATCAGAGGCTCAAGACAGGGATGAAGAGTCTTAAGAGAGAGATGCAGAGGCTCAAGAGAGCGATGGAGAGACTCAAGAGAGTGATGCAGAGGCTCAAGAGAGTGATGCAGAGGCTCAAGAGTGTGATGCAGAGGCTCAAGAGAGTGATGCAGAGGCCCAGGAGAGTGATGCAGGGCTAAAGTGAGTGATGCAGAGGCTCAGGATAGTGATGCAGAGGCTTAGGAGAATGATGCAAAGGCTCAAGTGAGGGATGCAGAGGCTCAAGAGAGTGATGCAGAGGCTCAAGAGAGGGATACAGAGGCTCAAGAGAGGGATGCAGAGGGTCCAGAGAGGGATGCAGATGCTCAAGAGAGTGATGCAGAGGCTCCAGAGAGTAATGCAGAGGCTCAAGAGAATGATGTAGAGGCTTAAGAGCGGGATGCAGAGGCTCAAGAGAATGATACAGAGGCTCAATAGAGTGATGCAGAGGATGAAGAGAGGGATGCAGAGGTGGCTCATGTGGGTACTCAGTTTCCACCTGTGTCCCCTTGTTCGCGTCCCACCAGTGTTGAATAGTTTATCCTTGTTTACCCGGTCGAATCCTCTGAGGATTTTGTAGGTTGTGATCATGTCTCCCCTTACTCTTCTGTCTTCCAGTGTCGTAAGGTGCATTTCCCGCAGCCTTTCCTCGTAACTCATGCCTCTTAGTTCTGGGACTAGTCTTGTGGCACACCTTTGGACTTTTCCAGCTTCGTCTTGTGCTTGACAAGGTACGGCCTCCATGCTGGGGCCGCATACTCCAGGATTGGTCTTACATATGTGGTGTACAAGATTCTGAATGATTCCTTACACAGGTTCCTGAACGCTGTTCTGATGTTAGCCAGCCTCGCATATGCCGCAGACGTTATTCTTTTTTGTGGGCTTCAGGAGACACGTTTGGGTGATACCAACCTCCAGCGTTGGTGTGATATCAACCTTGATCCTCTGCATCACTCTCATAAACCTCTGCATCACTCTCTTGAGCCTCTGCATAACTCTCTTGAGTCTCTGCATCACTCTCTTGATTCTCTGCATCCCTCTCTTGAGCCTCTGCATCACTCTCTCGAGCCTCTGCATCACTCTCTTGAGCCTTTGCATCACTCTCTTAAGCCTCTGAATCACTCTCTTGAGCCTCTGAATCCCTCTCTTGAGCCTCTGCATCACTCTCTCGATCCTCTGCATCACTCTCTGATGCAGAGATGAAATCGTTTATGTGATTTAAACAAAGTATAATCGAATTAGGCAATATTTTGCCGTTTTTCCACGTTTTGTGAATTTTCAGTTTATTGTTATTAATTCATTAAATATACGATAAAAATGATGCAAACACATAATTGATTAGAAATTAACCTTAAATACTTTATTTGCTATCAACTATTTGTTTCTCGTTAAAATACAGAGTAAGATATTGAAAAGGAG
The DNA here is from genome assembly GCF_040958095.1 of Procambarus clarkii. Taxonomy (NCBI): domain Eukaryota; kingdom Metazoa; phylum Arthropoda; class Malacostraca; order Decapoda; family Cambaridae; genus Procambarus; species Procambarus clarkii. The sequence continues at coordinate 1,425,425 of NC_091152.1, forward strand.
AGAAGTTCTGTTCTTATTGCATATATCGACGTTTCAGCCGGCTTAGAGCGGTTTTACGTGAACATCTTCCATCGGTAATATAAACGGAAAATCAGGAACATTTTAGTTAATTCTAATGAAAACGCATTGATTTTCATATTTTTTATTGGAAACAACATTGTCATATGTCTTTTCTTGGATCTTCTTAATACGAAACCTCGCTCTGTGATTTGAAGATAAAATCCTCATATATGGTAAAATAGTGACTTTTTTCACGTTTTCCATGTAGTGTGATTTTACGTAAATATATTCTTTTACCAATATTTCGATATTACATCATGTTTTCTCACGATATGTGATTTGGCCGTCATATCACAGAATTTTGCAAATTTTGCATTTTTAAGCAAGTTTCTTGCATTTTGTTTTGTACTAAAAATCATCGAATTTAGCGTTAGTTAGTGACTATGTCGTTTATCATCCCCTTTTCCTTTATGTGATTTAAACAAAATATCATCGAATTAGGCAATATTTTGCCTTTTTCTACGTTTTTGTGAATTTTCAGTTTATTGGTATTAATTCATTAAATATACGATAAAAATGATGCAAACACATAATTGATTAGATAATAACCTTAAATACTTCATTTTCAATCATCTATTTGTTTCTCGTTAAATACTGAGTAAGATATTGAAAAGGGGAGAAGTTCGGTTTTTATTGCATATATCGACGTTTCAGCCGGAATAGAGCGGTTTTACGTGTACATCTTCCATCGGTAATATAAACGGAAAATCAGGAACATTTAGTTAATTCCAAGAAAACACATTGATTTTTGTCATTTGTATTGGAAACAACATTGTCATATGCCTTTTCTTGGATCTTTTAATACGAAACCTCGCTCAATGATTCGAAGTTAAAATACTCAAAATTGGTATAATAGTGACTTTTTTCACGTTTTTTTGTAGTTTGATATTACGTAAATATGTTTATTTTACCAATACTTCGATACTATTTCATGTAGTATCACGATATGTGATTTGACCTTCAAATCTCAGAATTTCGCATAATATTGCATTTTAAGCAAGTTTTCTTGCATTTTGTTTCGTACTAAAAATCATCTAATTTAGCAATATTTTGACGTTTATCATCCCCTTTTCGTTTATGTGATTAAACAAAATATCATCGAATTAGGCAATATTTAGCCGTTTTTCGACGTTTTTGTGAATTTTCAGTTTATTGTATTAATTCATTAAATATACGATAAAATGATGCAAACACATATTGATTAGAAATTAACCTTAAATACTTCATTTGCAATCAACTATTTTTTCTCGTTAAAATACAGAGTAAGATATTGAAAAGGGAAAAGTTCTGTTTTATTGCATATATCGACGTTTCAGCCAGATTAGAGCGGTTTTACGTGTACTTCTTCCATCGGTAATATAAACGGAAATCAGGAACATTTTAGTTATCTCTAATGAAAACACATTGATTTTTATCATTTGTATCGGAAACAACATTGTCATATGTCTTTTTTTTATCTAAATAATACGAAACCTCGCTTAATGATTCGAAGTTTAAATCCTCAAATTGGTATAATAGTGACTTTTTCACGTTTTTCATGTAGTTTGATTTACGTATATATATTCATTTTTACCAATATTTCGATACTATTTCATGTAGTATCACGATATGTGATTTGGCCTTCAAATCTCAGAATTTCGCATAATATTGCATTTTAAGCAAGTTTTCTTGCATTTTGTTTCGTACTAAAAATCATCGAATTTAGCAATATTTTGCCGTTTTTCCACGTTTTTGTGAATTTTCAGTTTATTGGTATTAATTCAATAAATATACGATTAAAATGATGCAAACACATAATTGATTAGAAATTACCTTAAATACTTCATTTGCTACAACTATTTGTTTCTCGTTAAAATACAGAGTAAGATATTGAAAAGGAGAGAAGTTCTGTTCTTATTACATATATCGACGTTTCAGCCAGATTAGAGCGGTTTTTACGTGAACATCTTCCATCGGTAATATAAACGGAAAATCAGGAACATTTTAGTTAATTCTAATGAAAACGCATTGATTTTTATCATTTGTAATGGAAACAACATTGTCATATGTCTTTTCTTGAATCTTCTTAATACGAAACCTCGCTCTGTGATTTGAAGTTAAAATCCTCAAATATGGTATAATAGAGACTTTTTTCACGTTTATCATGTAGTTTGATATTACGTATATATATTAATTTTTACCAATATTTCGAAACTATTTCATGTAGTATCACGATTTGTGATTTGGCCTTCAAATCTCAGAATTTCGAAAATTATTGCATTTTAAGCAAGTTTTCTTGCATTTTTTTCGTCCTAAAAATCATCGAATTTAGCAATATTTTGACGTTTATCATCCCCTTTTCGTTTATGTGATTTAAACAAAGTATTAATCGAATTAGGCAATATTTTGCCGTTTTTCCACGTTTTTTGTGAATTTTCAGTTTATTGTTATTAATTCATTAAATATACGATAAAAATGATGCAAACACATAATTGATTAGAAATTAACCTTAAATACTTCATTTGCTATCAACTATTTGTTTCTCGTTAAAATACAGAGTAAGATATTAAAAAGGAGAGAAGTTCTGTTCTTATTGCATATATCGACGTTTCAGCCGGATTAGAGCGGTTTTACGTGAACATCTTCCATCGGTAATATAAACGGAAAATCAGGAACATTTTAGTTAATTCTAATGAAAACGCATTGATTTTCATATTTTTTATTGGAAACAACATTGTCATATGTCTTTTCTTGGATCATCTTAATACGAAACCTCGCTCTGTGATTTGAAGTTAAAATCCTCAAATATGGTATAATAGTGATTTTTTTTCACGTTTTTTCATGTAATTTGATTTTACGTATATATATTCATTTTTACCAATATTTCGATACTATTTCATTTAGTATCACGATATGTGATTTGGCCTTCAAATCTCAGAATTTCGCATAATATTGCATTTTAAGCAAGATTTCTTGCATTTTGTTTTCGTACTAAAAATCATCGAATTTAGCAATATTTTGACGTTTATCATCCCCCTTTTCCTTTATGTGATATAAACAAAATATCATCGAGTTAGGCAATATTTTGCCGTTTTTCCACGATTTTGTGAATTTTCAGTTTATTGGTATTAATTCAATAAATATACGATTAAAATGATGCAAACACATAATTGATTAGAAATTAACCTTAAATACTTCATTTGCAAACAACTATTTGTTTCTCGTTAAAATACAGAGTAAGATATTGAAAAGGAGAGAAGTTCTGTTCTTATTACATATATCGACGTTTCAGCCAGATTAGAGCGGTTTTACGTGAACATCTTCCATCGGTAATATAAACGGAAAATCAGGAACATTTTAGTTAATTCTAATGAAAACGCATTGATTTTTATCATTTGTAATGGAAACAACATTGTCATATGTCTTTTCTTGGATCTTCTTAATACGAAACCTCGCTCTGTGATTTGAAGTAAAATCCTCAAATATGGTATAATAGTGACATTTTTCACGTTTTTCATGTAGTTTGATATTACGTATATATATTAATTTTTACCAATATTTCGATACTATTTCATGTAGTATCATGATTTGTGATTTGGCCTTTAAATCTCAGAATTTCGCATAATATTGCATTTTAAGCAAGTTTTCTTGCATTTTGTTTCGTACTAAAAATCATCGAATTTAGCAATATTTTGACGTTTATCATCCCCTTTTCGTTTATGTGATTTAAACAAAGTATAATCGAATTAGGCAATATTTTGCCGTTTTTCCACGTTTTTGTGAATTTTCAGTTTATTGTTATAAATTCATTAAATATACGATAAAAATGATGCAAACACATAATTGATTAGAAATTAACCTTAAATACTTCATTTGCTATCAACTATTTGTTTCTCGTTAAAATACAGAGTAAGATATGAAAAGGAGAGAAGTTCTGTTCTTATTGCATATGTCGACGTTTCAGCCGGATTAGAGCGGTTTTACGTGAACATCTTCCATCGGTAATATAAACGGAAAATCAGGAACATTTTAGTTAATTCTAATGAAAACGCATTGATTTTCATATTTTTTATTGGAAACAACATTGTCATATGTCTTTTCTTGGATCTTCTTAATACGAAACCTCGCTCTGTGATTTGAAGATAAAATCCTCATATATGGTAAAATAGTGACTTTTTCACGTTTTCCATCTAGTGTGATTTTACGTAAATATATTCATTTTTATCAATATTTCGATATTCTATCATGTTTTCTCACGATATGTGATTTGGCCGTCATATCACAGAATTTTGCAAATTATGCATTTTTAAGCAAGTTTCTTGCATTTTGTTTTGTAATAAAAATCATCGAATTTAGCGTTAGTTAGTGACTATGACGTTTATCATCCCCTTTTCCTTTATGTGATTTAAACAAAATATCATCGAATTAGGCAATATTTTGCCTTTTTCTGCGTTTTTGTGAATTTTCAGTTTATTGGTATTAATTCATTAAATATACGATAAAAATGATGCAAACACATAATTGATTAGATAATAACCTTAAATACTTCATTTTCAATCATCCATTTGTTTCTCGTTAAAATACTGAGTAAGATATTGAAAAGGGGAGAAGTTCGGTTTTTATTGCATATATCGACGTTTCAGCCGGAATAGAGTGGTTTTACGTGTACATCTTCCATCGGTAATATAAACGGAAAATCAGGAACATTTAGTTAATTCCAATGAAAACACATTGATTTTTGTCATTTGTATTGGAAACAACATTGATCATATGCCTTTTCTTGGATCTTCTTAATACGAAACCTCGCTCAATGATTCGAAGTTAAAATCCTCAAAATTGGTATAATAGTGACTTTTTTCACGTTTTTTTGTAGTTTGATATTACGTAAATATGTTTATTTTTACCAATACTTCGATACTATTTCATGTTGTATCACGATATGTGATTTGGCCTTCAAATCTCAGAATTTCGCATAATATTGCATTTTAAGCAAGTTTTCTTGCATTTTGTTTCGTACTAAAAATCATCGAATTTAGCAATATTTTGACGTTTATCATCCCCTTTTCCTTTGTGTGATATAAACAAAATATCATCGAATTAGGCAATATTTTGCCGTTTTTCCACGTTTTTGTGAATTTTCAGTTTATTGGTATTAATTCAATAAATATACGATTAAAATGATGCAAACACATAACTGATTAGAAATTAACCTTAAATACTTCATTTGCAAACAACTATTTGTTTCTCGTTAAAATACAGAGTAAGATATTGAAAAGGAGAGAAGTTCTGTTCTTATTACATATATCGACGTTTCAGCCAGATTAGAGCGGTTTTACGTGAACATCTTCCATCGGTAATATAAACGGAAAATCAGGAACATTTTAGTTAATTCTAATGAAAACGCATTGATTTTTATCATTTGTAATGGAAACAACATTGTCATATGTCATTTCTTGGATCTTCTTAATACGAAACCTCGCTCTGTGATTTGAAGTTAAAATCCTCAAATATGGTATAATAGTGACATTTTTCACGTTTTTCATGTAGTTTGATATTACGTATATATATTCATTTTTACCAATATTTCGATACTATTTCATGTAGTATCACGATTTGTGATTTGGCCTTTAAATCTCAGAATTCGCATAATATTGCATTTTAAGCAAGTTTTCTTGCATTTTGTTTCGTACTAAAAATCATCGAATTTAGCAATATTTTGACGTTTATCATCCACTTTTCGTTTATGTGATTTAAACAAAATATCATCGAATTAGTCAGTATTTTGCCGTTTTGCTACGTTTTTGTGAATTTTCAGTTTATTGGTATAAATTCATTAAATATACGATAAAAATGATGCAAACACATAATTGATTAGAAATTAACCTTAAATACTTCATTTGCTATCAACTATTTGTTTCTCGTTAAAATACAGAGTAAGATATTGAAAAAGAGAGAAGTTCTGTTCTTATTGCATATGTCGACGTTTCAGCCGGATTAGAGCGGTTTTACGTGAACATCTTCCATCGGTAATATAAACGGAAAATCAGGAACATTTTAGTTAATTCTAATGAAAACGCATTGATTTTCATATTTTTTATTGGAAACAACATTGTCATATGTCTTTTCTTGGATCTTCTTAATACGAAACCTCACTCTGTGATTTGAAGATAAAATCCTCATATATGGTAAAATAGTGACTTTTTTCACGTTTTCCATCTAGTGTGATTTTACGTAAATATATTCATTTTTATCAATATTTCGATATTACATCATGTTTTCTCACGATATGTGATTTGGCCGTCATATCACAGAATTTTGCAAATTTTGCATTTTTAAGCAAGTTTCTTGCATTTTGTTTTGTACTAAAAATCATCGAATTTAGCGTTAGTTAGTGACTATGACGTTTATCATCCCCTTTTCCTTTATGTGATTTAAACAAAATATCATCGAATTAGGCAATATTTCGCCTTTTTCTGCGTTTTTGTGAATTTTCAGTTTATTGGTGTTAATTCATTAAATATACGATAAAAATGATGCAAACACATAATTGATTAGATAATAACCTTAAATACTTCATTTTCAATCATCTATTTGTTTCTCGTTAAAATACTGAGTAAGATATTGAAAAGGGGAGAAGTTCGGTTTTTTATTGCATATATCGACGTTTCAGCCGGAATAGAGCGGTTTTACGTGTACATCTTCCATCGGTAATATAAACGGAAAATCAGGAACATTTAGTTAATTCCAATGAAAACACATTGATTTTTGTCATTTGTATTGGAAACAACATTGTCATGTGCCTTTTCTTGGATCTTCTTAATACGAAACCTCGCTCAATGATTCGAAGTTAAAATCCTCAAAATTGGTATAATAGTGACTTTTTTCACGTTTTTTTGTAGTTCGATATTACGTAAATATGTTTATTTTTACCAATACTTCGATACTATTTCATGTTGTATCACGATATGTGATTTGGCCTTCAAATCTCAGAATTTCGCATAATATTGCATTTTAAGCAAGTTTTCTTGCATTTTGTTTCGTACTAAAAATCATCGAATTTAGCAATATTTTGACGTTTATCATCCCCTTATCCTTTGTGTGATATAAACAAAATATCATCGAATTAGGCAATATTTTGCCGTTTTTCCACGTTTTTGTGAATTTTCAGTTTATTGGTATTAATTCAATAAATATACGATTAAAATGATGCAAACACATAATTGATTAGAAATTAACCTTAAATACTTCATTTGCAAATAACTATTTGTTTCTCGTTAAAATACAGAGTAAGATATTGAAAAGGAGAGAAGTTCTGTTTTTATTGCATGTATCGACGTTTCAGCCTGATTGGAGCGGTTTACCTGAACATCTTCCATCGGAATTATAAACGGAAAATCAGGAACATTTTAGTTAATTCTAATGAAAACGCATTGATTTTTATCATTTGTAATGGAAACAACATTGTCATATGTCTTTTCTTGGATCTTCTTAATACGAAACCTCGCTCTGTGATTTGAAGTTAAAATCCTCAAATATGGTATAATAGTGACATTTTTCACGTTTTTCATGTAGTTTGATATTACGTATATATATTAATTTTTACCAATATTTCGATACTATTTCATGTAGTATCACGATTTGTGATTTGGCCTTTAAATCTCAGAATTTCGCATAATATTGCATTTTAAGCAAGTTTTCTTGCATTTTGTTTCGTACTAAAAATCATCGAATTTAGCAATATTTTGACGTTTATCATCCCCTTTTCGTTTATGTGATTTAAACAAAGTATAATCGAATTAGGCAATATTTTGCCGTTTTTCCACGTTTTTGTGAATTTTCAGTTTATTGTTATAAATTCATTAAATATACGATAAAAATGATGCAAACACATAATTGATTAGAAATTAACCTTAAATACTTCATTTGCTATCAACTATTTCTTTCTCGTTAAAATACAGAGTAAGATATTAAAAAGGAGAGAAGTTCTGTTCTTATTGCATATGTCGACGTTTCAGCCGGATTAGAGCGGTTTTACGTGAACATCTTCCATCGGTAATATAAACGGAAAATCAGGAAAATTTTAGTTAATTCTAATGAAAACGCATTGATTTTCATATTTTTTATTGGAAACAACATTGTCATATGTCTTTTCTTGGATCTTCTTAATACGAAACCTCGCTCTGTGATTTGAAGATAAAATCCTCATATATGGTAAAATAGTGACTTTTTTTCACGTTTTCCATGTAGTGTGATTTTACGTAAATATATTCATTTTTATCAATATTTCGATATTACATCATGTTTTCTCACGATATGTGATTTGGCCGTCATATCACAGAATTTTGCAAATTTTGCATTTTTAAGCAAGTTTCTTGCATTTTGTTTTGTACTAAAAATCATCGAATTTAGCGTTAGTTAGTGACTATGACGTTTATCATCCCCTTTTCCTTTATGTGATTTAAACAAAATATCATCGAATTAGGCAATATTTTGCCTTTTTCTGCGTTTTTGTGAATTTTCAGTTTATTGGTATTAATTCATTAAATATACGATAAAAATGATGCAAACACATAATTGATTAGATAATAACCATAAATACTTCATTTTCAATCATCTATTTGTTTCTCGTTAAAATACTGAGTAAGATATTGAAAAGGGGAGAAGTTCGGTTTTTATTGAATATATCGACGTTTCAGCCGGAATAGAGCGGTTTTACGTGTACATCTTCCATCGGTAATATAAACGGAAAATCAGGAACATTTAGTTAATTCCAATGAAAACACATTGATTTTTGTCATTTGTATTGGAAACAACATTGTCATATGCCTTTTCTTGGATCTTCTTAATACGAAACCTCGCTCAATGATTCGAAGTTAAAATCCTCAAAATTGGTATAATAGTGACTTTTTTTCACGTTTTTTTGTAGTTTGATATTACGTAAATATGTTTATTTTTACCAATACTTCGATACTATTTCATGTTGTATCACGATATGTGATTTGGCCTTCAAATCTCAGAATTTCGCATAATATTGCATTTTAAGCAAGTTTTCTTGCATTTTGTTTCGTACTAAAAATCATCGAATTTAGCAATATTTTGACGTTTATCATCCCCTTTTCCTTTGTGTGATATAAACAAAATATCATCGAATTAGGCAATATTTTGCCGTTTTTCCACGTTTTTGTGAATTTTCAGTTTATTGGTATTAATTCAATAAATATACGATTAAAATGATGCAAACACATAATTGATTAGAAATTAACCTTAAATACTTCATTTCCAAATAACTATTTGTTTCTCGTTAAAATACAGAGTAAGATATTGAAAAGGAGAGAAGTTCTGTTTTTATTGCATGTATCGACGTTTCAGCCTGATTGGAGCGGTTTACCTGAACATCTTCCATCGGAATTATAAACGGAAAATCAGGAACATTTTAGTTAATTCTAATGAAAACGCATTGATTTTTATCATTCGTTTTGGAAACAACATTGTCATATGTCTTTTCTTTGATCTAAATAATACGAAACCTCGCTCTGTGATTCGAAGTTAAAATCCTCAAATATGGTATAATAGTGACTTTTTTCACGTTTTTCATGTAGTTTGATATTACGTATATATATAAATTTTTACCAATATTTCCATACTATTTCATGTAGTATCACGATTTGTGATTTGGCCTTCAAATCTCAGAATTTCGAATAATATTGCATTTTAAGCAAGTTTTCTTGCATTTTGTTTCGTACTAAAAATCATCTAATTTAGCAATATTTTTGACGTTTATCATCCCCTTTTCGTTTATGTGATATAAACAAAATATAATCGAATTAGGTAATATTTTGCCGTTTTTCCACGTTTTTGTGAATTTTCAGTTTAATGTTATTAATTCATTAAATATACGATAAAAATGATGCAAACACATATTTGATTAGAAATTAACCTTAAATACTTCATTTGCAATCAACTATTTGTTTCTCGTTAAAATACAGAGTAAGATATTGAAAAGAGGAAAAGTTCTGTTTTTATTGCATATATCGACGTTTCAGCCGGATTAGAACGGTTTTACGTGTACTTCTTCCATCGGTAATATAAACGGAAATTCAGGAACATTTTAGTTATCTCTAATGAAAACACATTGATTTTTATCATTTGTATCGGAAACAACATTGTCATATGTCTTTTCTTTGATCTAAATAATACGAAACCTCGCTTAATGATTCGAAGTTTAAATCCTCAAATTTGGTATAATAGTGACTTTTTTCACGTTTTTCATGTAGTTTGATTTACGTATATATATTCATTTTACCAATATTTCGATACTATTTCATGTAGTATCACGATATGTGATTTGGCCTTCAAATCTCAGAATTTCGCATAATATTGCATTTTAAGCAAGTTTTCTTGCATTTTGTTTCGTACTAAAAATCATCGAATTTAGCAATATTTTGACGTTTATCATCCCCTTTTCCTCTATGTAATTTAAACAAAATATAATCAAATTAGGCAATATTTTGCCGTTTTTTCCACGTTTTTGTGAATTTTCAGTTCATTGGTAATAATTAATTAAATATACGATAAAAATGATACAAGCACATAATTGATTAGAAATTAACCTTAAATACGTCATTTTCAATCAACTATTTGTTTCTCGTTAAAATACAGAGTAGGATAATGAAAAGGGGAGAAGTTCTGTTTTTATTGCATATATCGAGGTTTCACCCGGATTAGAGCGGTTTTGCGTGTACATCTTCCATCGGTAATATAAACGGAAAATCAGGAACATTTTAGTTAATTCTAATGAAAAAGCACTGATTTTTCAGTGCACATAATTGATTAGATAATAATTGATTAGATTATTACACATATTGGATTACACATAATTGATTAGATAATAACCTTAAATACTTCATTTTCAATCATCTATTTGTTTCTCGTTAAAATACTGAGTAAGATATTGAAAAGGGGAGAAGTTCGGTTTTTATTGCATATATCGACGTTTCAGCCGGAATAGAGCGGTTTTACGTGTACATCTTCCATCGGTAATATAAACGGAAAATCAGGAACATTTAGTTAATTCCAATGAAAACACATTGATTTTTATCATTTGTAATGGAAACAACATTGTCATATGTCTTTTCTTGGATCTTCTTAATACGAAACCTCGCTCTGTGATTTGAAGTTTAAAATCCTCAAATATGGTATAATAGTGACTTTTTCACGTTTTTCATGTAGTTTGATGTTACGTATATATATTAATTTTTACCAATATTTCGATGCTATTTCATGTAGTATCACGATTTGTGATTTGGCCTTCAAATCTCAGAATTTCGCATAATATTGCATATTAAGCAAGTTTTCTTGCATTTTGTTTCGTACTAAAAATCATCGAATTTAGCAATATTTTGACGTTTATCATCCCCTTTTCGTTTATGTGATTTAAACAAAGTATAATCGAATTAGGCAATATTTTGCCGTTTTTCCACGTTTTTGTAAATTTTCAGTTTATTGTTATTAATTCATTAAATATACGATAAAATGATGCAAACACATAATTGATTAGAAATTAACCTTAAATACTTCATTTGCTATCAACTATTTGTTTCTCGTTAAAATACAGAGTAAGATATTGAAAAGGAGAGAAGTTCTGTTCTTATTGCATATATCGACGTTTCAGCCGGATTAGAGCGGTTTTACGTGAACATCTTCCATCGGTAATATAAACGGAACATCAGGAACATTTTAGTTAATTCTAATGAAAACGCATTGATTTTTCATATTTTTTATTGGAAACAACATTGTCATATGTCTTTTCTTGGATCTTCTTAATACGAAACCTCGCTCTGTGATTTGAAGGTAAAATCCTCATATATGGTAAAATAGTGACTTTTTCACGTTTTCCATTTAGTGTGATTTTACGTAAATATATTCATTTTTACCACTATTTCGATATTACATCATGTTTTCTCACGATATGTGATTTGGCCGACAAATCACAGAATTTTGCAAATTTTGCATTTTTAAGCAAGTTTCTTGCATTTTGTTTTGTACTAAAAATCATCTAATTTAGCAATATTTTGACGTTTATCATCCCCTTTTCCTCTATGTAATTTAAACAAAATATAATCAAATTAGGCAATATTTTGCCGTTTTTCCACGTTTTTGTGAATTTTCAGTTCATTGGTAATAATTAATTAAATATACGATAAAAATGATACAAGCACATAATTGATTAGAAATTAACCTTAAATACGTCATTTTCAATCAACTATTTGTTTCTCGTTAAAATACAGAGTAGGATAATGAAAAGGGGAGAAGTTCTGTTTTTATTGCATATATCGAGGTTTCACCCGGATTAGAGCGGTTTTGCGTGTACATCTTCCATCGGTAATATAAACGGAAAATCAGGAACATTTTAGTTAATTCTAATGAAAAAGCACTGATTTTTCAGTGCACATAATTGATTAGATAATAATTGATTAGATTATTACACATATCGGATTACACATAATTGATTAGATAATAACCTTAAATACTTCATTTTCAATCATCTATTTGTTTCTCGTTAAAATACTGAGTAAGATATTGAAAAGGGGAGAAGTTCGGTTTTTATTGCATATATCGACGTTTCAGCCGGAATAGAGCGGTTTTACGTGTACATCTTCCATCGGTAATATAAACGGAAAATCAGGAACATTTAGTTAATTCCAATGAAAACACATTGATTTTTATCATTTGTAATGGAAACAACATTGTCATATGTCTTTTCTTGGATCTTCTTAATACGAAACCTCGCTCTGTGATTTGAAGTTAAAATCCTCAAATATGGTATAATAGTGACTTTTTCACGTTTTTCATGTAGTTTGATGTTACGTATATATATTAATTTTTACCAATATTTCGATGCTATTTCATGTAGTATCACGATTTGTGATTTGGCCTTCAAATCTCAGAATTTCGCATAATATTGCATTTTAAGCAAGTTTTCTTGCATTTTGTTTCGTACTAAAAATCATCGAATTTAGCAATATTTTGACGTTTATCATCCCCTTTTCGTTTATGTGATTTAAACAAAGTATAATCGAATTAGGCAATATTTTGCCGTTTTTCCACGTTTTTGTAAATTTTCAGTTTATTGTTATTAATTCATTAAATATACAATAAAAATGATGCAAACACATAATTGATTAGAAATTAACCTTAAATACTTCATTTGCTATCAACTATTTGTTTCTCGTTAAAATACAGAGTAAGATATTGAAAAGGAGAGAAGTTCTGTTCTTATTGCATATATCGACGTTTCAGCCGGATTAGAGCGGTTTTACGTGAACATCTTCCATCGGTAATATAAACGGAACATCAGGAACATTTTAGTTAATTCTAATGAAAACGCATTGATTTTCATATTTTTTATTGGAAACAACATTGTCATATGTCCTTTTCTTGGATCTTCTTAATACGAAACCTCGCTCTGTGATTTGAAGGTAAAATCCTCATATATGGTAAAATAGTGACTTTTTCACGTTTTCCATTAGTGTGATTTTACGTAAATATATTCATTTTTACCACTATTTCGATATTACATCATGTTTTCTCACGATATGTGATTTGGCCGACAAATCACAGAATTTTTGCAAATTTTGCATTTTTAAGCAAGTTTCTTGCATTTTGTTTTGTACTAAAAATCATCTAATTTAGCAATATTTTGACGTTTTATCATCCCCTTTTCGTTTATGTGATTTAAACAAAATATAATCGAATTAGGCAATATTTTGCCGTTTTTCCACGTTTGTGTGAATTTTCAGTTTATTGTTATTAATTCATTAAATATACGATAAAAATGATGCAAACACATAATTGATTAGAAATTAACCTTAAATACTTCATTTGCAATCAACTATTGTTTCTCGTTAAAATACAGAGTAAGATATTGAAAAGGGGAAAAGTTCTGTTTTTATTGCATATATCGACGTTTCAAGCCGGATTAGAGCGGTTTTACGTGTACTTCTTCCATCGGTAATATAAACAGAAAATCAGGAACATTTTAGTTATCTCTAATGAAAACACATTGATTTTTATCATTTGTATCGGAAACAACATTGTCATATTTCTTTTCTTTTATCTAAATAATACGAAACCTAGCTTAATAATTCGAAGTTTAAATCCTCAAATTTGGTATAATAGTGACTTTTTTCACGTTTTTCATGTAGTTTGATATTACGTAAATATGTTTATTTTTACCAATACTTCGATACTATTTCATGCAGTATCACGATATGTGATTTGGCCTTCAAATCTCAGAATTTCGCATAATATTGTATTTTAAGCAAGTTTTCTTGCATTTTGTTTCGTACTAAAAATCATCGAATTTAGCAATATTTTGACGTTTATCATCCCCTTTTCCTTTATGTGATGTAAACAAAATATCATCGAATTAGGCAATATTTTGCCGTTTTTCCACGTTTTTGTGAATTTTCAGTTTATTGGTATTAATTCAATAAATATACGATAGAAATGATGCAAACACATAATTGATTAGAAATTAACCTTAAATACTTCATTTGCAAACAACTATTGTTTCTCGTTAAAATACAGAGTAAGATATTGAAAGGAGAGAAGTTCTGTTCTATTACAATATATCGACGTTTCAGCCGGATTAGAGCGGTTTTACGTGAACATCTTCCATCGGTAATATAAACGGAAAATCAGGAAACATTTAGTTAATTCTAATGAAAACGCATTGATTTTCATTTTTTTTATTGGAACAACATTGTCATATGTCTTTTCTGGGATCTTCTTAATACGAAACCTCGCTCTGTGATTTCAAGATAAAATCCTCATATATGGTAAAATAGTGACTTTTTTCACGTTTTCCATCTAGTGTGATTTTACGTAAATATATTCATTTTTACCAATATTTCGATATTACATCATGTTTTCTCACGATATGTGATTTGGCCGTCATATCACAGAATATTGCAAATTTTGCATTTTTAAGCAAGTTTCTTGCATTTTGTTTTGTACTATAAATCATCGAATTTAGCGTTAGTTAGTGACTATGACGTTTATCATCCCCTTTTCCATATGTGATTTAAACAAAATATCATCGAATTAGGCAATATTTTGCCGTTTTTTCTACGTTTTTGTGAATTTTCAGTTTATTGGTATTTAATTCATTAAATTACGATAGAAATGATGCAAACACATAATTGATTAGAAATTAACCTTAAATACTTCATTTGCAAACAACTATTTGTTTCTCGTTAAAATACAGAGTAAGATATTGAAAAGGAGAGAAGTTCTGTTCTTATTACATATATCGACGTTTTTAGCCGGATTAGAGCGGTTTTACGTGAACATCTTCCATCGGAATTATAAACGGAAAATCAGGAACATTTTAGTTAATTCTAATGAAAACGCATTGATTTTTATCATTTGTAATGGAAACAACATTGTCATATGTCTTTTCTTGGATCTTCTTAATACGAAACCTCGCTCTGTGATTTGAAGTTAAAATCCTCAAATTTGGTATAATAGTGACTTTTTTCACGTTTTTTCATGTAGTTTGATATTACGTAAATATGTTTATTTTTACCAAAACTTCGATACTATTTCATGTAGTATCACGATATGTGATTTGGCCTTCAAATATCAGAATTTCGCATAATATTGCATTTTAAGCAAGTTTCTTGCATTTTGTTTCGTACTAAAAATCATCTAATTTAGCAATATTTTGACGTTTATCATCCCTTTTCGTTTATGTGATTTAAACAAAATATATTCGAATTGAGGCAATATTTTGCCGTTTTCCACGTTTTTGTGATTTTTCAGTTTATTGTTATTTAATTCATTAAATATAGATTAATTCATTATTTTAATTCATTAAATATAGAGGCGGTTTTACGTGAACATCTTCCATCGGTAATATAAACGGAAAATCAGGAACATTTTAGTTAATTCTAATGAAAACGCATTGATTTTTATCATTTGTAATGGAAACAACATTGTCATATGTCTTTTCTTGGATCTTCCTAATACGAAACCTCGCTCTGTGATTTGAAGTTAAAATCTCAAATATGGTAAAATAGTGACATTTTTCACGTTTTTCATGTAGTTTGATATTACGTATATATATTAATTTTTTACCAATATTTCGATACTATTTCATGTAGTATCACGATTTGTGATTTGGCCTTCAAATCTCAGAATTTCGCATAATATTGCATTTTAAGCAAGTTTTCTTGCATTTTTGTTTCGTACTAAAAATCATCGAATTTAGCAATATTTTGACGTTTATCATCCCCTTTTCGTTTATGTGATTTAAACAAAGTATAATCGAATTAGGCAATATTTTGCCGTTTTTCCACGTTTTTGTGAATTTTCAGTTTATTGTTATTAATTCATTAAAATACGATAAAAATGATGCGAACACATAATTGATTAGAAAATAACCTTAAATACTTCATTTGCTATCAACTATTTGTTTTCTCGTTAGAATACAGAGTAAGATATTGAAAAGGAGAGAAGTTCTGTTCTTATTACATATATCGACGTTTCAGCCGGATTAGAGCGGTTTTACGTGAACATCTTCCATCGGTAATATAAACGGAAAATCAGGACATTATAGTTATTCTAATGAAAACGCATTGATTTTCATATTTTTTATTGGAAACAACATTGTCATATGTCTTTTTCTTGGATCTTCTTAATACGAAACCTTGCTCTGTGATTGAAGATAAATCCTCATATATGGTAAATAGTGACTTTTTTCAGGTTTTCCATTTAGTGTGATTTTACGTAAATATATTCATTTTTACCAATATTTCGATATTACATCATATTTTCTCACGATATGTGATTTGGCCGTCATATCACAGAATTTTGCAAATTTTGCATTTTTAAGCAAGTTTCTTGCATTTTGTTTTGTACTAAAAATCATCGAATATAGCGTTAGTTAGTGACTATGACGTTTATCATCCCCTTTTCCTTTATGTGATTTAAACAAAATATCATCGAATTAGGCAATATTTTCCCTTTTTCTACGTTTTTGTAAATTTTCAGTTTATTGGTATTAATTCATTAAATATACGATAAAAATGATGCAAAAACATAATTGATTAGATAATAACCTTAAATACTTCATTTCCAATCATCTATTTGTTTCTCGTTAAAATACTGAGTAAGATATTGAAAAGGGGAGAAGTTCGGTTTTTATTGCATATATCGACGTTTCAGCCGGAATAGAGCGGTTTTACGTGTACATCTTCCATCGGTAATATAAACGGAAAATCAGGAACATTTAGTTAATTCCAATGAAAACACATTGATTTTTGTCATTTGTATTGGAAACAACATTGTCATATGCCTTTTCTTGGATCTTCTTAATACGAAACCTCGCTCTGTGATTTGAAGTTAAAATCCTCAAATTTGGTATAATAGTGACTTTTTTCACGTTTTTCATGTAGTTTGATATTACGTAAATATGTTTATTTTTACCAAAACTTCGATACTATTTCATGTAGTATCACGATATGTGATTTGGCCTTCAAATATCAGAATTTCGCATAATATTGCATTTTAAGCAAGTTTTCTTGCATTTTGTTTCGTACTAAAAATCATCTAATTTAGCAATATTTTGACGTTTATCATCCCCTTTTCGTTTATGTGATTTAAACAAAATATATTCGAATTAGGCAATATTTTGCCGTTTTTCCACGTTTTTGTGAATTTTCAGTTTATTGTTATTAATTCATTAAATATAGATTAATTCATTATTTTAATTCATTAAATATAGAGCGGTTTTACGTGAACATCTTCCATCGGTAATATAAACGGAAAATCAGGAACATTTTAGTTAATTCTAATGAAAACGCATTGATTTTTATCATTTGTAATGGAAACAACATTGTCATATGTCTTTTCTTGGATCTTCCTAATACGAAACCTCGCTCTGTGATTTGAAGTTAAAATCTTCAAATATGGTAAAATAGTGACATTTTTCACGTTTTTCATGTAGTTTGATATTACGTATATATATTAATTTTTACCAATATTTCGATACTATTTCATGTAGTATCACGATTTGTGATTTGGCCTTCAAATCTCAGAATTTCGCATAATATTGCATTTTAAGCAAGTTTTCTTGCATTTTGTTTCGTACTAAAAATCATCGAATTTAGCAATATTTTGACGTTTATCATCCCCTTTTCGTTTATGTGATTTAAACAAAGTATAATCGAATTAGGCAATATTTTGCCGTTTTTCCACGTTTTTGTGAATTTTCAGTTTATTGTTATTAATTCATTAAATATACGATAAAAATGATGCGAACACATAATTGATTAGAAAATAACCTTAAATACTTCATTTGCTATCAACTATTTGTTTCTCGTTAGAATACAGAGTAAGATATTGAAAAGGAGAGAAGTTCTGTTCTTATTACATATATCGACGTTTCAGCCGGATTTGAGCGGTTTTACGTGAACATCTTCCATCGGTAATATAAACGGAAAATCAGGAACATTATAGTTAATTCTAATGAAAACGCATTGATTTTCATATTTTTTATTGGAAACAACATTGTCATATGTCTTTTCTTGGATCTTCTTAATACGAAACCTTGCTCTGTGATTTGAAGATAAAATCCTCATATATGGTAAAATAGTGACTTTTTTCAGGTTTTCCATTTAGTGTGATTTTACGTAAATATATTCATTTTTACCAATATTTCGATATTACATCATATTTTCTCACGATATGTGATTTGGCCGTCATATCACAGAATTTTGCAA
Organism: Procambarus clarkii; assembly: GCF_040958095.1. Taxonomy (NCBI): domain Eukaryota; kingdom Metazoa; phylum Arthropoda; class Malacostraca; order Decapoda; family Cambaridae; genus Procambarus; species Procambarus clarkii. Next base: position 1,444,249 of record NC_091152.1, read on the forward strand.
ATTTTGCATTTTTTAAGCAAGTTTCTTGCATTTTGTTTTGTACTATAAATCATCGAATTTAGCGTTAGTTAGTGACTATGACGTTTATCATCCCCTTTTCCATTATGTGATTTAAACAAAATATCATCGAATTAGGCAATATTTTGCCGTTTTCTACGTTTTTGTGAATTTTCAGTTTATTGGTATTAATTCATTAAATATACGATAGAAATGATGCAAACACATAATTGATTAGAAATTAACCTTAAATACTTCATTTGCAAACAACTATTTGTTTCTCGTTAAAATACAGAGTAAGATATTGAAAAGGAGAGAAGTTCTGTTCTTATTACATATATCGACGTTTTAGCCGGATTAGAGCGGTTTTACGTGAACATCTTCCATCGGAATTATAAACGGAAAATCAGGAACATTTTAGTTAATTCTAATGAAAACGCATTGATTTTTATCATTTGTAATGGAAACAACATTGTCATATGTTCTTTTCTTGGATCTTCTTAATACGAAACCTCGCTCTGTGATTTGAAGTTAAAATCCTCAATTTGGTATAATAGTGACTTTTTTCACGTTTTTCATGTAGTTTGATATTACGTAAATATGTTTATTTTTACCAAAACTTCGATACTATTTCATGTAGTATCACGATATGTGATTTGGCCTTCAAATATCAGAATTTCGCATAATATTGCATTTTAAGCAAGTTTTCTTGCATTTTGTTTCGTACTAAAAATCATCTAATTTAGCAATATTTTGACGTTTATCATCCCCTTTTCGTTTATGTGATTTAAACAAAATATATTCGAATTAGGCAATATTTTGCCGTTTTTCCACGTTTTTGTGAATTTTCAGTTTATTGTTATTAATTCATTAAATATAGATTAATTCATTATTTTAATTCATTAAATATAGAGCGGTTTTACGTGAACATCTTCCATCGGTAATATAAACGGAAATCAGGAACATTTTAGTTAATTCTAATGAAACGCATTGATTTTTATCATTTGTAATGGAAACAACATTGTCATATGTCTTTTCTTGATCTTCCTAATACGAAACCTCGCTCTGTGATTTGAAGTTAAAATCTTCAAAAATGGTAAAATAGTGACATTTTTCACGTTTTTCATGTAGTTTGATATTACGTATATATATTAATTTTTACCAATATTTCGATACTATTTCATGTAGTATCAAGATTTGTGATTTGGCCTTCAAATCTCAGAATTTCGCATAATATTGCATTTTAAGCAAGTTTTCTTGCATTTTGTTTCGTACTAAAAATCATCGAATTTAGTCAATATTTTGACGTTTATCATCCCCTTTTCGTTTATGTGATTTAAACAAAGTATAATCGAATAGGCAATATTTTGCCGTTTTGCCACGTTTTTGTGAATTTTCAGTTTATTGTTATTAATTCATTAAATATACGATAAAAATGATGCGAACACATAATTGATTAGAAAATAACCTTAAATACTTAATTTTCTATCAACTATTTGTTTCTCGTTAGAAATACAGAGTAAGATATTGAAAAGGAGAGAAGTTCTGTTCTTATTACATATATCGACGTTTCAGCCGGATTAGAGCGGTTTTACGTGTAACATCTTCCATCGGTAATATAAACGGAAAATCAGGAACATTATAGTTAATTCTAATGAAAACGCATTGATTTTCATATTTTTTATTGGAACAACATTGTCAGTATGTCTTTTCTTGGATCTTCTTAATACGAAACCTTGCTCTGTGATTTGAAGATAAAATCCTCATATATGGTAAAAGAGTGACTTTTTTCAGGTTTTCCATTTAGTGTGATTTTACGTAAATATATTCATTTTTACCAATATTTCGATATTACATCATATTTTCTCACGATATGTGATTGGCCGTCATATCACAGAATTTTGCAAATTTTGCATTTTTAAGCAAGTTTCTTGCATTTGTTTGTATTAAAAATCATCGAATATAGCGTTAGTTAGTGACTATGACGTTTATCATCCCCTTTTCCTTTATGTGATTTAAACAAAATATCATCGAATTAGGCAATATTTTCCCTTTTTCTACGTTTTGTGAATTCAGTTTATTAGTATTAATTCATTAAATATACGATAAAAATGATGCAAAAACATAATTGAATAGATAATAACCTTAAATACTTCATTTTCAATCATCTATTTGTTTCTCGTTAAAATACTGAGTAAGATATTGAAAAGGGGAGAAGTTCTGTTTTTATTGCATATATCGACGTTTCAGCCGGAATAGAAGCGGTTTTACGTGTACATCTTCCATCGGTAATATAAACGGAAAATCAGGAACATTTAGTTAATTCAATGAAAACACATTGATTTTTATCATTTGTATTGGAAACAACATTGTCATATGCCTTTTCTTGGATCTTCCTTAATACGAAACCTCGCTCATGATTCGAAGTTAAAATCCTCAAATATGGTATAATAGTGACTTTTTTTCACGTTTTTTATGTAGTGTGATATTACGTAAATATGTTATTTTTACCAATACTTCGATACTATTTCATGTAGTCTCACGATATGTGATTTGCTTCAAATCTCAGAATTTCGCATAATATTTGCATTTTTTAGCAAGTTTTCTTGCATTTTGTTTCGTACTAAAAATCATCGAATTAGCAATATTTTGACGTTTATCATCCCCTTTTCATTTGTGTGATATAAACAAAATATCATCGAATTAGGTCAATATTTTGCCGTTTTTCCACGTTTTTGTGAATTTTCAGTTTATTGGTATTAATTCAATTAAATATACGATTAAAATGATGCAAACACATAATTGATTAGAAATTAACCTTAAATACTTCATTTGCAAATACGCTATTGTTTTCTCGTTAAAATACATGAGTAAGATATTGAAAAGGAGAGAAGTTCTGTTTTTATTGCATATATCGACGTTTCAGCCTGATTAGAGCGATTTTACGATGAACATCTTCCATCGGTAATATAAACGGAAAATCAGGAACATTTTAGTTAATTCTAATGAAAACGCATTGATTTTTATCATTTGTATCGGAAACAACATTGTCATATGTCTTTTCTTTGATCTAATAATAAGAAACCTCGCTATGTGATTTCGAAGTTAAATCCTCAATATGGTAAATAGTGACTTTTTTCACGTTTTTCATGTAGTTTGATATTACGTAATCTATATTAATTTTTACCAATATTTCCATACTATTTTATGTATTATCACGATTTGTGATTTGGCCTTCAAATCTCAGAATTTCGAATAATATTGCATTTTTAAGCAAGTTTCTTGCATTTTGTTTTCGTACTAAAAATCATCTAATTTAGCAATATTTTGACGTTTATCATCCCCTTTTCGTTTATATGATTTAAACAAAATATAATCGAATTAGGTAATATTTATGCCGTTTTCCACGTTTTTGTGAATTTTCAGTTTATTGTATTAATTCATTAATATATACGATAAAAATGATGCAAACACATATTTGATTAGATAATAACCTTAAATACTTCATTTGCAATCAACTATTTGTTTCTCGTTAAAATACAGAGTAATGAATATTGAAAAGGGAGAAAGTTCTGTTTTTATTGCATATATCGACGTTTTCAGCGGATTAGAGCGGTTTTACGTGAACTTCTTCCATCGGTAATATAAACGGAAATTCAGGAACATTTTAGTTATCTCTAATGAAAACACATTGATTTTTATCATTTGTATCGGAAACAACATTGTCATATGTCTTTTCTTGGATGTTCTTAATACGAAACCTCGCTTAATGATTCGAAGTTTAAATCCTCAAATTTGGTATAATAGTGACTTTTTTCACGTTTTTCATGTAATTTGATTTTACGTATATATACATTTTTAGCAATATTTCGATACTATTTCATGTAGTATCACGATATGTGATTTGGCCTTCAAATCTCACAATTTCGCATAACATTGCATTTTAAGCAAGTTTTCTTGCATTTTGTTTCGTACTAAAAATCATCGAATTTAACAATATTTTGACGTTTATCATCCCCTTTTCCTTTACTTTATGTGATATAAACAAAATATCATCGAGTTAGGCAATATTTTGCCGTTTTTCCACGATTTTGTGAATTTTCAGTTTATTGGTATTAATTCAATAAATATACGATTAAAATGATGCAAACACATAATTGATTAGAAATTAACCTTAAATACTTCATTTGCAAACAACTATTTGTTTCTCGTTAAAATACAGAGTAAGATATTGAAAAGGAGAGAAGTTCTGTTCTTATTACATATATCGACGTTTCAGCCAGATTAGAGCGGTTTACGAGAACATCTTCCATCGGTAATATAACGGAAAATCAGGAACATTTTAGTTAATTCTAATGAAAACGCATTGATTTTTATCATTTGTAATGGAAACAACATTGTCATATGTCTTTTCTTGGATCTTCTTAATACGAAACCTCGCTCTGTGATTTGAAGTTAAAATCCTCAAATATGGTATAATAGTGACATTTTTCACGTTTTTCATGTAGTTTGATATTACGTATATATATTAATTTTACCAATATTTCGATACTATTTCATGTAGTATCACGATTTGTGATTTGGCCTTCAAATCTCAGAATTTCGCATAATATTGGCATTTTAAGCAAGTTTTCTTGCATTTTTGTTTCGTACTAAAATCATCGAATTTAGCAATATTTTGACGTTTGTCATCCCCTTTTCGTTTACTGTGATTTAAACAAAGTATAATCGAATTAGGCAATATTTTGCCGTTTTTCCACGTTTTTGTGAATTTTCAGTTTATTGTTATTAATTCAATAAATATACGATAAAAATGATGCAAACACATAATTGATTAGAAATTAACCTTAAATACTTCATTTGCTATCAACTATTTGTTCTCGTTAAAATACAGAGTAAGATATTGAAAAGGAGAGAAGTTCTGTTCTTATTGCATATATCGACGTTCAGTCGTATTAGAGCGGTTTTACGTGAACATCTTCCATCGGTATATAAAACGGAAAATCAGGAACATTTTAGTTAATTCTAATGAAAACGCATTGATTTTCATATTTTTTATTGGAAACAACATTGTCATATGTCTTTTCTTGGATCTTCTTAATACGAAACCTCGCTCTGTGATTTGAAGATAAAATCCTCATATATGGTAAAATAGTGACTTTTTTCACGTTTTCCATGTAGTTGTGATTTTACGTAAATATATTCATTTTTATCAATATTTCGATATTACATCATGTTTTCTCACGATATGTGATTTGGCCGTCATATCCACAGAATTTTGCAAATTTTGCATTTTTAAGCAAGTTTCTTGCATTTTGTTTTGTACTAAAATCATCGAATTTAGCGTTAGTTAGTGACTATGACGTTTATCATCCCCTTTTCCTTTATGTGATTTAAACAAAATATCATCGAATTAGGCAATATTTTCCTTTTTCTACGTTTTTGAGAATTTTCAGTTTATTGGTATTAATTCATAAAATATACGATAAAAATGATGCAAACACATAATTGATTAGATAATAACCTTAAATACTTCATTTTCAATCATCTATTTGTTTCTTGTTAAAATACTGAGTAAGATATTGAAAAGGGGAGAAGTTCGGTTTTTATTGCATATATCGACGTTTCAGCCGGAATAGAGCGGTTTTACGTGTACATCTTCCATCGGTAATATAAACGGAAAATCAGGAACATTTAGTTAATTCCAATGAAAAACACATTGATTTTTGTCATTTGTATTGGAAACAACATTGTCATATGCCTTTTCTTGGATCTTCTTAATCCGAAACCTCGCTCCAATGATTCGTAGTTAAAATCCTCAAAATTGTATAATAGTGACTTTTTTCACGTTTTTTTTGTAGTTTGATATTACGTAAAATATGTTTATTTTTACCAATACTTCGATACTATTTCATGTTGTATCACAATATGTGATTTGGCCTTCAAATCTCAGAATTTCGCATAATATTGCATTTTAAGCAAGTTTTCTTGCATTTTTGTTTCGTACTAAAAATCATCTAATTTGGCGATATTTTGACGTTTATCATCACCTTTTCGTTTATGTGTGATTTAAACAAAATATAATCGAATTAGGTAATATTTTGCCGTTTTTCCACGTTTTTGTGAATTTCAGTTTATTGTTATTAATTCATTAAATATACGATTAAAATGATGCAAACACATATTTGATTAGAAATTAACCTTAAATACTTCACTTTGCAATCAACTATTTGTTTCTCGTTAAAATACAGAGTAAGATATTGAAAAGGGGAAAGTTCTGTTCTTTATTGCATATATCGACGTTTCAGCCGGATTAGAGCGGTTTTACGTGTACTCTTCCATCGGTAATATAAACGGAAATTCAGGAATATTTTAGTTATCTCTAATGAAAACACATTGATTTTTTATCATTTGTATCGGAAACAAACATTGTCATATGTCTTTTCTTGGATCTTCTTAATACGAAACCTCGCTCTAATGATTCGAAGTTTAAATTCCTCAAATTATGGTATAATAGTGACTTTTTTCACGTTTTTCATGTAATTTGATTTTACGTATATATATTCATTTTTACCAATATTTCGATACTATTTCATGTAGTATCACGATATGTGATTTGGCCTTCAAATCTCAGAATTTCGCATAATATTGCATTTTAAGCAAGTTTTCTTGCATTTTGTTTCGTACTAAAATCATCGAATTTAGCAATATTTTGACGTTTATCATCCCCTTTTTCCTTTATGTGATATAAACAAAATATCATCGAGTTAGGCAATATTTGCCGTTTTTCCACGATTTTGTGAATTTTCAGTTTATTGGTATTAATTCAATAAATATACGATTAAAATGATGCAAACACATAATTGATTAGAAATTAACCTTAAATACTTCATTTGCAAACAACTATTTGTTTCTCGTTAAAATACAGAGTAAGATATTGAAAAGGAGAGAAGTTCTGTTCTTATTACATATATCGACGTTTCAGCCAGGATTAGAGCGGTTTTACGTGAACATCTTCCATCGGTAATATAACGGAAAATCAGGAACATTTTAGTTAATTCTAATGAAAACGCATTGATTTTTATCATTTGTATCGGAAACAACATTGTCATATGTCTTTTCTTGGATCTTCTTAATACGAAACCTCGCTCTGTGATTTGAAGTTTAAAATCCTCAAATATGGTATAATAGTGACATTTTTCACGTTTTTCATGTAGTTTGATATTACGTATATATATTAATTTTTACCAATATTTCGATACTATTTCATGTAGTATCACGATTTGTGATTTGGCCTTCAAATCTCAGAATTTCGCATAATATTGCATTTTAAGCAAGTTTTCTTGCATTTTGTTTCGTACTAAAAATCATCGAATTTAGCAATATTTTGACGTTTGTCATCCCCTTTTCGTTTACTGTGATTTAAACAAAGTATAATCGAATTAGGCAATATTTTGCCGTTTTTCCACGTTTTTGTGAATTTTCAGTTTATTGTTATTAATTCATTAAATATACGATAAAATGATGCAGAACACATAATTGATTAGAAATAACCTTAAATACTTCATTTGCTATCAACTATTTGTTTCTCGTTAAATACAGAGTAAGATATTGAAAAGGAGAGAAGTTCTGTTCTTATTGCATATATCGACGTTTCAGCCGGATTAGAGCGGTTTTACGTGAACATCTTCCATCGGTAATATAAACGGAAAATCAGGAACATTTTAGTTAATTCTAATGAAAACGCATTGATTTTCATATTTTTTATTGGAAACAACATTGTCATATGTCTTTTCTTGGATCTTCTTAATACGAAACCTCGCTCTGTGATTTGAAGATAAAATCCTCATATATGGTAAAATAGTGATTTTTTTCACGTTTTCCATGTAGTGTGATTTTACGTAAATATATTCATTTTTATCCAATATTTCGATATTACATCATGTTTTCTCACGATATGTGATTTGGCCGTCATATCAGAGAATTTTGCAATTTTGCATTTTTAAGGAAGTTTCTTGCATTTTGTTTTGTACTAAAAATCATCGAATTAGCGTTAGTTAGTGACTATGACGTTTATCATCCCCTTTTCCTTTATGTGATTTAAACAAAATATCATCGAATTAGGCAATATTTTGCCTTTTTCTACGTTTTTGAGAATTTTCAGTTTATTGGTATTAAGTCATAAATATACGATAAAATGATGCAAACACATAATTGATTAGATAATAACCTTAAATACTTCATTTTCAATCATCTATTTGTTTCTCGTTAAAATACTGAGTAAGATATTGAAAAGGGAGAAGTTCGGATTTTATTGCATATATCGACGTTTCAGCCGGAATAGAGCGGTTTTACGTGTACATCTTCCATCGGTAATATAAACGGAAAATCAGGAACATTTAGTTAATTCCAATGAAAACACATTGATTTTTGTCATTTGTATTGGAAACAACATTGTCATATGCCTTTTCTTGGATCTTCTTAATACGAAACCTCGCTCAATGATTCGAAGTTAAAATCCTCAAAATTGGTATAATAGTGACTTTTTTCACGTTTTTTTGTAGTTTGATATTACGTAAATATGTTTATTTTTACCAATACTTCGATACTATTTCATGTAGTATCACGATATGTGATTTGGCCTTCAAATCTCAGAATTTCGCATAATATTGCATTTTAAGCAAGTTTTCTTGCATTTTGTTTCGTACTAAAAATCATCGAATTTAGCAATATTTTGACGTTTATCATCCCCTTTTCCTTTGTGTGATATAAACAAAATATCATCGAATTAGGCAATATTTTGCCGTTTTTCCACGTTTTTGTGAATTTTCAGTTTATTGGTATTAATTCAATAAATATACGATTAAATGATGCAAACACATAATTGATTAGAAATTAACCTTAAATACTTCATTTGCAAATAACTATTTGTTCTCGTTAAAATACAGAGTAAGATATTGAAAAGGAGAGAAGTTCTGTTTTTATTGCATATATCGACGTTTCAGCCTGATTAGAGCGGTTTTACGTGAACATCTTCCATCGGAATTATAAACGGAAAATCAGGAACATTTTAGTTAATTCTAATGAAAACGCATTGATTTTTATCATTTGTATCGGAAACAACATTGTCATATGTCTTTTCTTTGATCTAAATAATACGAAACCTCGCTCTGTGATTCGAAGTTAAAATCCTCAAATATGGTATAATAGTGACTTTTTTCACGTTTTTCATGTAGTTTGATATTACGTATCTATATATTAATTTTTACCAATATTTCCATACTATTTTATGTAGTATCACGATTTGTGATTTGGCCTTCAAATCTCAGAATTTCGAATAATATTGCATTTTAAGCAAGTTTTCTTGCATTTTGTTTCGTACTAAAAATCATCTAATTTAGCAATATTTTGACGTTTATCATCCCCTTTTCGTTTATGTGATTTAAACGAAATATAATCGAATTAGGTAATATTTTGCCGGTTTTCCACGTTTTTGTGAATTTTCAGTTTATTGTTATTAATTCATTAAATATACGATAAAATGATGCAAACACATATTTGATTAGAAATTAACCTAAATACTTCATTTGCAATCAACTATTTGTTTCTCGTTAAAATACAGAGTAAGATATTGAAAAGGGGAAAAGTTCTGTTTTTATTGCATATATCGACGTTTCAGCCGGATTAGAGCGGTTTTACGTGTACTTCTTCCATCGGTAATATAAACGAAAATTCAGGAACATTTTAGTTATCTCTAATGAAAACACATTGATTTTATCATTTGTATCGGAAACAACATTGTCATATGTCTTTTCTTGGATCTTCTTAATACGAAACCTCGCTTAATGATTCGAAGTTTAAATCCTCAAATTTGGTATAATAGTGACTTTTTTCACGTTTTTTCATGTAATTTGATTTTACGTATATATATTCATTTTTACCAATATTTCGATACTATTTCATGTAGTATCACGATATGTGATTTGGCCTTCAAATCTCAGAATTTCGCATAAATTGCATTTTAAGCAAGTTTTCTTGCATTTTGTTTCGTACTAAAAATCATCGAATTTAGCAATATTTTGACGTTTATCATCCCCTTTTCCTTTATGTGATATAAACAAAATATCATCGAGTTAGGCAATATTTTGCCGTTTTTCCACGATTTTGTGAATTTTCAGTTTATTGGTATTAATTCAATAAATATACGATTAAAATGATGCAAACACATAATTGATTAGAAATTAACCTTAAATACTTCATTTGCAAACAACTATTTGTTTCTCGTTAAAAATACAGAGTAAGATATTGAAAAGGAGAGAAGTTCTGTTCTTATTACATATATCGACGTTTCAGCCAGATTAGAGCGGTTTTACGTGAACATCTTCCATCGGTAATATAACGGAAAATCAGGAACATTTTAGTTAATTCTAATGAAAACGCATTGATTTTTATCATTTGTATCGGAAACAACATTGTCATATGTCTTTTCTTGGATCTTCTTAATACGAAACCTCGCTCTGTGATTTGAAGTTAAAATCCTCAAATATGGTATAATAGTGACATTTTTCACGTTTTTCATGTAGTTTGATATTACGTATATATATTAATTTTTACCAATATTTCGATACTATTTCATGTAGTATCACGATTTGTGATTTGGCCTTCAAATCTCAGAATTTCGCATAATATTGCATTTTAAGCAAGTTTTCTTGCATTTTGTTTCGTACTAAAAATCATCGAATTTAGCAATATTTTGACGTTTGTCATCCCTTTTCGTTTACGTGATTTAAACAAAGTATAATCGAATTAGGCAATATTTTGCCGTTTTTCCACGTTTTTGTGAATTTTCAGTTTATTGTTATTAATTCAATAAATATACGATAAAAATGATGCAAACACATAATTGATTAGAAATTAACCTTAAATACTTCATTTGCTATCAACTATTTGTTTCTCGTTAAAATACAGAGTAAGATATTGAAAAGGAGAGAAGTTCTGTTCTTATTGCATATATCGACGTTTCAGTCGGATTAGAGCGGTTTTACGTGAACATCTTCCATCGGTAATATAAACGGAAAATCAGGAACATTTTAGTTAATTCTAATGAAAACGCATTGATTTTCATATTTTTTATTGGAAACAACATTGTCATATGTCTTTTCTTGGATCTTCTTAATACGAAACCTCGCTCTGTGATTTGAAGATAAAATCCTCATATATGGTAAAATAGTGACTTTTTTCACGTTTTCCATGTAGTGTGATTTTACGTAAATATATTCATTTTTATCAATATTTCGATATTACATCATGTTTTCTCACGATATGTGATTTGGCCGTCATATCACAGAATTTTGCAAATTTTGCATTTTTAAGCAAGTTTCTTGCATTTTGTTTTGTACTAAAAATCATCGAATTTAGCGTTAGTTAGTGACTATGACGTTTATCATCCCCTTTTCCTTTATGTGATTTAAACAAAATATCATCGAATTAGGCAATATTTTCCCTTTTTCTACGTTTTTGTGAATTTTCAGTTTATTGGTATTAATTCATTAAATATACGATAAAAATGATGCAAACACATAATTGATTAGATAATAACCTTAAATACTTCATTTTCAATCATCTATTTGTTTCTTGTTAAAATACTGAGTAAGATATTGAAAAGGGGAGAAGTTCGGTTTTTATTGCATATATCGACGTTTCAGCCGGAATAGAGCGGTTTTACGTGTACATCTTCCATCGGTAATATAAACGGAAAATCAGGAACATTTAGTTAATTCCAATGAAAACACATTGATTTTTGTCATTTGTATTGGAAACAACATTGTCATATGCCTTTTCTTGGATCTTCTTAATACGAAACCTCGCTCAAAGATTCGAAGTTAAAATCCTCAAAATTGGTATAATAGTGACTTTTTTCACGTTTTTTTGTAGTTTGATATTACGTAAATATGTTTATTTTTACCAATACTTCGATACTATTTCATGTTGTATCACGATATGTGATTTGGCCTTCAAATCTCAGAATTTCGCGTAATATTGCATTTTAAGCAAGTTTTCTTGCATTTTGTTTCGTACTAAAAATCATCGAATTTAGCAATATTTTGACGTTTATCATCCCCTTTTCCTTTGTGTGATATAAACAAAATATCATCGAATTAGGCAATATTTTGCCGTTTTTCCACGTTTTTGTGAATTTTCAGTTTATTGGTATTAATTCAATAAATATACGATTAAAATGATGCAAACACATAATTGATTAGAAATTAACCTTAAATACTTCATTTGCAAACAACTATTTGTTTCTCGTTAAAATACAGAGTAAGATATTGAAAAGGAGAGAAGTTCTGTTCTTATTACATATATCGACGTTTCAGCCAGATTAGAGCGGTTTTACGTGAACATCTTCCATCGGTAATATAAACGGAAAATCAGGAACATTTTAGTTAATTCTAATGAAAACGCATTGATTTTTATCATTTGTAATGGAAACAACATTGTCATATGTCTTTTCTTGGATCTTCTTAATACGAAACCTCGCTCTGTGATTTGAAGTTAAAATCCTCAAATATGGTATAATAGTGACATTTTTCACGTTTTTCATGTAGTTTGATATTACGTATATATATTAATTTTTACCAATATTTCGATACTATTTCATGTAGTATCACGATTTGTGATTTGGCCTTCAAATCTCAGAATTTCGCATAATATTGCATTTTAAGCAAGTTTTCTTGCATTTTGTTTCGTACTAAAAATCATCGAATTTAGCAATATTTTGACGTTTGTCATCCCCTTTTCGTTTATGTGATTTAAACAAAGTATAATCGAATTAGGCAATATTTTGCCGTTTTTCCACGTTTTTGTGAATTTTCAGTTTATTGTTATTAATTCAATAAATATACGATAAAAATGATGCAAACACATAATTGATTAGAAATTAACCTTAAATACTTCATTTGCTATCAACTATTTGTTTCTCGTTAAAATACAGAGTAAGATATTGAAAAGGAGAGAAGTTCTGTTCTTATTGCATATATCGACGTTTCAGTCGGATTAGAGCGGTTTTACGTGAACATCTTCCATCGGTAATATAAACGGAAAATCAGGAACATTTTAGTTAATTCTAATGAAAACGCATTGATTTTATATTTGTATGGAAACAACATTGTCATATGTCTTTTCTTGGATCTTCTTAATACGAAACCTCGCTCTGTGATTTGAAGTTAAAATCCTCAATATGGTAAAATAGTGACTTTTTTCACGTTTTTCATGTAGTTTGTATTACGTATATATTAATTTTTACCAATATTTCGATACTATTCATGTAGTATCACGATTGTGATTTGGCCTTCAATCTCAGAATTTCGCATAATATTGCATTTTAAGCAAGTTTCTTGCATTTTGTTTCGTACTAAAAATCATCGAATTTAGCAATATTTTGACGTTTATCATCCCCTTTTTTTATGTGATTTAAACAAATATCATCGAATTAGGCAATATTTTGCCGTTTTTCACGTTTTTGTGAATTTTCAGTTTATTGTATTAATTCATTAAATATACGATAAAAATGATGCAAACACATAATTGATTAGAAATAACCTTAAATACTTCATTTGCAATCAACTATTTGTTTCTCGTTAAAATACAGAGTAAGATATTGAAAAGGAGAGAAGTTCTGTTTTATTGCATATATCGACGTTTCAGCCGGATTAGAGCGGTTTTACGTGAACATCTTCCATCGGTAATATAAACGGAAAATCAGGAACATTTAGTTAATTCTAATGAAAACGCATTGATTTTCATATTTTTTATTGGAAACAACATTGTCATATGTCTTTTCTTGGATCTTCTTAATACGAAACCTCGCTCTGTGATTGAAGATAAAATCCTCATATATGGTAAATAGTGACTTTTTTCACGTTTTTTGTAGTTGATTTACGTAAATATTATTTTTACCAATATTTCGATATTACATCATATTTTCTCACGATATGTGATTTGGCCGTCATATCACAGAATTTGCAAATTTTGCATTTTAAGCAAGTTTCTTGCATTTTGTTTGTACTAAAAATCATCGAATTTAGCGTTATAGTGACTATGACGTTTATCATCCCCTTTTCCTTTATGTGATTTAAACAAAATATCATCGAATTAGGCAATATTTTGCCTTTTTTACGTTTTTGTGAATTTTCAGTTTATTGGTATTAATTCATTAAATATACGATAAAATGATGCAAACACATAATTGATTAGAAATAACCTTAAATACTTCATTTGCAATCATCTATTTGTTTCTCGTTAAAATACTGAGTAAGATATTGAAAAGGAGAAGTTCGGTTTTTATTGCATATATCGACGTTTCAGCCGGAATAGAGCGGTTTTACGTACATCTTCCATCGGTAATATAAACGGAAAATCAGGAACATTTAGTTAATTCAATGAAAACATTGATTTTTGTCATTTGTATTGGAAACAACATTGTCATATGCCTTTTCTTGGATCTTCTTAATACGAAACCTCGCTCAATGATTCGAAGTTAAAATCCTCAAATTGGTATAATAGTGACTTTTTTCACGTTTTTTGTAGTTTGATATTACGTAAATATGTTTATTTTTACCAATACTTCGATACTATTTCATGTAGTATCACGATATGTGATTTGGCCTTCAAATCTCAGAATTTCGCATAATATTGCATTTTAAGCAAGTTTTCTTGCATTTTGTTTCGTACTAAAAATCATCGAATTTAGCAATATTTTGACGTTTATCATCCCCTTTTCTTGTGTGATATAAACAAATATCATCGAATTAGGCAATATTTTGCCGTTTTTCCACGTTTTTGTGAATTTTCAGTTTATTGGTATTAATTCAATAAATATACGATTAAAATGATGCAAACACATAATTGATTAGAAATTAACCTTAAATACTTCATTTGCAAATAACTATTTGTTTCTCGTTAAAATACAGAGTAAGATATTGAAAAGGAGAGAAGTTCTGTTTTTATTGCATATATCGACGTTTCAGCCTGATTAGAGCGGTTTTACGTGAACATCTTCCATCGGAATTATAAACGGAAAATCAGGAACATTTTAGTTAATTCTAATGAAAACGCATTGATTTTTATCATTTGTATCGGAAACAACATTGTCATATGTCTTTTCTTTGATCTAAATAATACGAAACCTCGCTCTGTGATTCGAAGTTAAAATCCTCAAATATGGTATAATAGTGACTTTTTTCACGTTTTTCATGTAGTTTGATATTAAGTATCTATATATTAATTTTTACCAATATTTCCATACTATTTTATGTAGTATCACGATTTGTGATTTGGCCTTCAAATCTCAGAATTTCGAATAATATTGCATTTTAAGCAAGTTTTCTTGCATTTTGTTTCGTACTAAAAATCATCTAATTTAGCAATATTTTGACGTTTATCATCCCCTTTTCGTTTATGTGATTTAAACGAAATATAATCGAATTAGGTAATATTTTGCCGGTTTTCCACGTTTTTGTGAATTTTCAGTTTATTGTTATTAATTCATTAAATATACGATAAAAATGATGCAAACACATATTTGATTAGAAATTAACCTTAAATACTTCATTTGCAATCAACTATTTGTTTCTCGTTAAAATACAGAGTAAGATATTGAAAAGGGGAAAAGTTCTGTTTTTATTGCATATATCGACGTTTCAGCCGGATTAGAGCGGTTTTACGTGTACTTCTTCCATCGGTAATATAAACGAAATTCAGGAACATTTTAGTTATCTCTAATGAAAACACATTGATTTTTATCATTTGTATCGGAAACAACATTGTCTATGTCTTTTCTTGGATCTTCTTAATACGAAACCTCGCTTAATGATTCGAAGTTTAAATCCTCAAATTTGGTATAATAGTGACTTTTTTCACGTTTTTCATGTAATTTGATTTTACGTATATATATTCATTTTTACCAATATTTCGATACTATTTCATGTAGTATCACGATATGTGATTTGGCCTTCAAATCTCAGAATTTCGCATAATATTGCATTTTAAGCAAGTTTTCTTGCATTTTGTTTCGTACTAAAAATCATCGAATTTAGCAATATTTTGACGTTTATCATCCCCTTTTCCTTTATGTGATATAAACAAAATATCATCGAGTTAGGCAATATTTTGCCGTTTTTCCACGATTTTGTGAATTTTCAGTTTATTGGTATTAATTCAATAAATATACGATTAAAATGATGCAAACACATAATTGATTAGAAATTAACCTTAAATACTTCATTTGCAAACAACTATTTGTTATCTCGTTAAAATACAGAGTAAGATATTGAAAAGGAGAGAAGTTCTGTTCTTATTACATATATCGACGTTTCAGCCAGATTAGAGCGGTTTTACGTGAACATCTTCCATCGGTAATATAACGGAAAATCAGGAACATTTTAGTTAATTCTAATGAAAACGCATTGATTTTTATCATTTGTAATCGGAAACAACATTGTCATATGTCTTTTCTTGGATCTTCTTAATACGAAACCTCGCTCTGTGATTTGAAGTTAAAATCCTCAAATATGGTATAATAGTGACATTTTTCACGTTTTTCATGTAGTTTGATATTACGTATATATATTAATTTTTACCAATATTTCGATACTATTTCATGTAGTATCACGATTTGTGATTTGGCCTTCAAATCTCAGAATTTCGCATAATATTGCATTTTAAGCAAGTTTTCTTGCATTTTGTTTCGTACTAAAAATCATCGAATTTAGCAATATTTTGACGTTTATCATCCCCTTTTCGTTTATGTGATTTAAACAAAGTATAATCGAATTAGGCAATATTTTGCCGTTTTTCCACGTTTTTGTGAATTTTCAGTTTATTGTTATTAATTCAATAAATATACGATAAAAATGATGCGAACACATAATTGATTAGAAATAACCTTAATACTTCATTTGCTATCAACTATTTGTTTCTCGTTAGAATACAGAGTAAGATATTGAAAAGGAGAGAAGTTCTGTTCTTATTGCATATATCGACGTTTCAGCCGGATTAGAGCGGTTTTACGTGAACATCTTCCATCGGTAATATAAACGGAAAATCAGGAACATTATAGTTAATTCTAATGAAAACGCATTGATTTTCATTTTTTATTGGAAACAACATTGTCATATGTCTTTTCTTGGATCTTCTTAATACGAAACCTCGCTCTGTGATTTGAAGATAAAATCCTCATATATGGTAAAATAGTGACTTTTTTCACGTTTTCCATGTAGTGTGATTTTACGTAAATATATTCATTTTTATCAATATTTCGATATTACATCATGTTTTCTCACGATATGTGATTTGCCGTCATATCACAGAATTTTGCAAATTTTGCATTTTTTAAGCAAGTTTCTTGCATTTTGTTTTGTACTAAAAATCATCGAATTTAGCGTTAGTTAGTGACTATGACGTTTATCATCCCCTTTTCCTTTATGTGATTTAAACAAAATATACATCGAATTAGGCAATATTTTGCCTTTTTTCTACGTTTTTGTGAATTTTCAGGTTTATTGGTATTAATTCATTAAATATACGATAAAAATGATGCAAACACATAATTGATTAGATAATTAACCTTAAATACTTCATTTTCAATCATCTATTTGTTTCTCTGTTAAAATACTGAGTAAGATATTGAAAGGGAGAAGTTCGGTTTTTATTGCATATATCGACGTTTCAGCCGGAATAGAGCGGTTTTACGTGTACATCTTCCATCGGTAATATAAACGGAAAATCAGGAACATTTAGTTAATTCCAATGAAAACACATTGATTTTTGTCATTTGTATTGGAAACAACATTGTCATATGCCTTTTCTTGGATCTTCTTAATACGAAACCTCGCTCAAGATTCGAAGTTAAAATCCTCAAAATTGGTATAATAGTGACTTTTTTCACGTTTTTTTGTAGTTTGATATTACGTAAATATGTTTATTTTTACCAATACTTCGATACTATTTCATGTTGTATCACGATATGTGATTTGGCCTTCAAATCTCAGAATTTCGCGTAATATTGCATTTTAAGCAAGTTTTCTTGCATTTTGTTTCGTACTAAAAATCATCGAATTTAGCAATATTTTGACGTTTATCATCCCCTTTTCCTTTGTGTGATATAAACAAAATATCATCGAATTAGGCAATATTTTGCCGTTTTTCCACGTTTTTGTGAATTTTCAGTTTATTGGTATTAATTCAATAAATATACGATTAAAATGATGCAAACACATAATTGATTAGAAATTAACCTTAAATACTTCATTTGCAAACAACTATTTGTTTCTCGTTAAAATACAGAGTAAGATATTGAAAAGGAGAGAAGTTCTGTTCTTATTACATATATCGACGTTTCAGCCAGATTAGAGCGGTTTTACGTGAACATCTTCCATCGGTAATATAAACGGAAAATCAGGAACATTTTAGTTAATTCTAATGAAAACGCATTGATTTTTATCATTTGTAATGGAAACAACATTGTCATATGTCTTTTCTTGGATCTTCTTAATACGAAACCTCGCTCTGTGATTTGAAGTTAAAATCCTCAAATATGGTATAATAGTGACATTTTTCACGTTTTTCATGTAGTTTGATATTACGTATATATATTAATTTTTACCAATATTTCGATACTATTTCATGTAGTATCACGATTTGTGATTTGGCCTTCAAATCTCAGAATTTCGCATAATATTGCATTTTAAGCAAGTTTTCTTGCATTTTGTTTCGTACTAAAAATCATCGAATTTAGCAATATTTTGACGTTTGTCATCCCCTTTTCGTTTATGTGATTTAAACAAAGTATAATCGAATTAGGCAATATTTTGCCGTTTTTCCACGTTTTTGTGAATTTTCAGTTTATTGTTATTAATTCATTAAATATACGATAAAAATGATGCAAACACATAATTGATTAGAAATTAACCTTAAATACTTCATTTGCTATCAACTATTTGTTTCTCGTTAAAATACAGAGTAAGATATTGAAAAGGAGAGAAGTTCTGTTCTTATTGCATATATCGACGTTTCAGCCGGATTAGAGCGGTTTTACGTGAAACATCTTCCATCGGTAATATAAACGGAAAATCAGGAACATTATAGTTAATTCTAATGAAAACGCATTGATTTTCATATTTTTTATTGGAAACAACATTGTCATATGTCTTTTCTTGGATCTTCAATACGAAACCTCGCTCTGTGATTTGAAGATAAAATCCTCATATATGGTAAAATAGTGACTTTTTTCACGTTTTCCATGTAGTGTGATTTTACGTAAATATATTCATTTTTATCAATATTTCGATATTACATCATGTTTTCTCACGATATGTGATTTGGCCGTCATATCACAGAATTTTGCAAATTTTGCATTTTAAGCAAGTTTCTTGCATTTTGTTTTGTACTAAAAATCATCGAATTTAGCGTTAGTTAGTGACTATGACGTTTATCATCCCCTTTTCCTTTATGTGATTTAAACAAAATATCATCGAATTAGGCAATATTTTCCTTTTTCTACGTTTTTGTGAATTTTCAGTTTATTGGTATTAATTCATTAAATATACGATAAAAATGATGCAAACACATAATTGATTAGATAATAACCTTAAATACTTCATTTTCAATCATCTATTTGTTTCTTGTTAAAATACTGAGTAAGATATTGAAAAGGGGAGAAGTTCGGTTTTTATTGCATATATCGACGTTTCAGCCGGAATAGAGCGGTTTTACGTGTACATCTTCCATCGGTAATATAAACGGAAAATCAGGAACATTTAGTTAATTCCAATGAAAACACATTGATTTTTGTCATTTGTATTGGAAACAACATTGTCATATGCCTTTTCTTGGATCTTCTTAATACGAAACCTCGCTCAAAGATTCGAAGTTAAAATCCTCAAAATTGGTATAATAGTGACTTTTTTCACGTTTTTTGTAGTTTGATATTACGTAAATATGTTTATTTTTACCAATACTTCGATACTATTTCATGTTGTATCACGATATGTGATTTGGCCTTCAAATCTCAGAATTTCGCGTAATATTGCATTTTAAGCAAGTTTTCTTGCATTTTGTTTCGTACTAAAAATCATCGAATTTAGCAATATTTGGACGTTA
>NC_091152.1:1464905-1522405 GCF_040958095.1 Procambarus clarkii
TGATTTTTATCATTTGTAATGGAAACAACATTGTCATATGTCTTTTTTGGATCTTCTTAATACGAAACCTCGCTCTGTGATTTGAAGTTAAAATCCTCAAATTTGGTATAATAGTGACTTTTTCACGTTTTTCATGTTAGTTTGATATTACGTAAATATGTTTATTTTTACCAAAACTTCGATACTATTTCATGTAGTACCACGATATGTGATTTGGCCTTCAAATCTCAGAATTTCGCATAATATTGCATTTTAAGCAAGTTTTCTTGCATTTGTTTCGTACTAAAAATCATCGAATTTAGCAATATTTTGACGTTTATCATCCCCTTTTCCTCTATGTAATTTAAACAAAATATAATCGAATTGGCAATATTTTGCCGTTTTCCACGTTTTTGTGAATTTTCAGTTATTGGTAATAATTAATTAAATATACGATAAAAAATGATACAAACACATAATTGATTAGAAATTAACTTTAAATACGTCATTTTCAATCAACTATTTGTTTCTCTTTAAAATACAGAGTAAGATAATGAAAAGGGGAGAAGTTCTGTTTTTATCGCATATATCGAGTTTCACCCGGATTAGAGCGGTTTTGCGTGTACATCTTCCATCGGTAATATAACGGAAAATCAGGACATTTTAGTTAAATTCTAATGAAAAAGCACTGACTTTTCAGTGCACATAATTGATTAGATAATAATTGATTAGATTATTACACATATTGGATTACAATAATTGATTAGATAATAACCTTAAATACTTCATTTTCAATCATCTATTTGTTTCTCGTTAAAATACTGAGTAAGATATTGAAAAGGGGAGATGTTCGGTTTTTTATTGCATATATCGACGTTTCAGCCGGAATAGAGCGGTTTTACGTGTACATCTTCCATCGGTAATATAAACGGAAAACCAGGAACATTTTAGTTAATTCTAATGAAAACGCATTGATTTTTATCATTTGTAATGGAAACAACATTGTCATATGTCTTTTCTTGGATCTTCTAATACGAAACCTCGCTCTGTGATTTGAAGTTAAAATCCTCAAATATGGTATAATAGTGACTTTTTTCACGTTTTTCATGTAGTTTGATGTTACGTATATATTAATTTTTACCAATATTTCGATACTATATCATGTAGTATCACGATTTGTGATTTAGCCTTCAAATCTCAGAATTTCGCAAATATTGCATTTTAAGCAAGTTTTCTTGCATTTTGTTTCGTACTAAAAATCATCGAATTTAGCAATATTGAAGTTTTTCATCCCCTTTTCGTTTATGTGATTTAAACAAAGTATAATCGAATTAGGCAATATTTTGCCGTTTTTCCACGTTTTTGTGAATTTTCAGTTTATTGTTATTAATTCATTAAATATACGATAAAAATGATGCAAACACATAATTGATTAGAAATTAACCTTAAATACTTCATTTGCTATCAACTATTTGTTTCTCGTTAAAATACAGAGTAAGATATTGAAAAGGAGAGAAGTTCTGTTCTTATTGCATATATCGACGTTTCAGCCGGATTAGAGCGGTTTTACGTGAACATCTTCCATCGGTAATATAAACGGAAAATCAGGAACATTTTAGTTAATTCTAATGAAAACGCATTGATTTTTCATATTTTTTATTGGAAACAACATTGTCATATGTCTTTTCTTGGATCTTCTTAATACGAAACCTCGCTCTGTGATTTGAAGTTAAAATCCTCAAATATGGTATAATAGTGACTTTTTTCACGTTTTTCATGTAGTTTGATATTACTTAATATATTAATTTTTACCAATATTTCGATACTATTTCATGCAGTATCACGATTTGAGATTTGGCCTTCAAATCTCAGAATTTCGAATAATATTGCATTTTAAGCAAGTTTTCTTGCATTTTGTTTCGTACTAAAAATCATCGAATTTAGCAATATTTTGACGTTTATCATCCCCTTTTCGTTTATGTGATTTAAACAAAATATAATCGAATTAGGCAATATTTTGCCGTTTTTCCACGTTTTTGTGAATTTTCAGTTTATTGTTATTAATTCATTAAATATACGATAAAAATGATGCAAACACATATTGATTAGAAATTAACCTTAAATACTTCATTTGCAATCAACTATTTGTTTCTCGTTAAATACAGAGTAAGATATTGAAAAGGGGAAAAGTTCTGTTTTTATTGCATATATCGACGTTTCAGCCGGATTAGAGCGGTTTTACGTGTACTTCTTCCATCGGTAATATAACGGAAATTCAGGAACATTTTATTTATCTCTAATGAAAACACATTGATTTTTATCATTTGTATCGGAAACAACATTGTCATATGTCTTTTCTTTGATCTAAATAATACGAAACCTCGCCTTAATGATTCGAAGTTTAAATCCTCAAATCTTGGTTATAATAGTGACTTTTTCACGTTTTTCATGTAGTTTGATATTACGTAATATATCATTTTTACCATATTTCGAATACTATTTCATGTAGTATCACGATATGTGATTTGGCCTTCAAATCTCAGAATTTCGCATAATATTGTATTTTAAGCAAGTTTTCTTGCATTTTGTTTCGTACTAAAAATCATCTAATTTAGCAATATTTTGACGTTTATCATCCCCTTTTCCTTTATGTGATGTAAAAAAAATATCATCGAATTAGGCATTATTTTGCCGTTTTTCCACGTTTTTGTGAATTTTCAGTTTATTGGTATTAATTCAATAAATATACGATAGAAATGATGCAAACACATAATTGATTAGAAATTAACCTTAAATACTTCATTTGCAAACAACTATTTGTTTCTCGTTAAATACAGAGTAAGATATTGAAAAGGAGAGAAGTTCTGTTTCTTATTACATATATCGACGTTTCAGAGGATTAGAGCGATTTTACGTGAACATCTTCCATCGGTAATATAAACGGAAAATCAGGAACATTTTAGTTAATTCTAATGAAAACGCATTGATTTTCATATTTTTTATTGGAAACAACATTGTCATATGTCTTTTCTGGGATCTTCTTAATACGAAACCTCGCTCTGTGATTTGAAGATAAAATCCTCATATATGGTAAAATAGTGACTTTTTTCACGTTTTCCATGTAGTGTGATTTTACGTAAATATATCATTTTTACCAATATTTCGATATTACATCATGTTTTCTCACGATATGTGATTTGGCCGTCATATCACAGAATATTGCAAATTTTGCATTTTTAAGCAAGTTTCTTGCATTTTGTTTTGTACTATAAATCATCGAATTTAGCGTTAGTTAGTGACTATGACGTTTATCATCCCCTTTTCCATTATGTGATTTAAACAAAATATCATCGAATTAGGCAATATTTTGCCGTTTTTCTACGTTTTTGTGAATTTTCAGTTTATTGGTATTAATTCATTAAATATACGATAAAATGATGCAAACACAAATTGATTAGAAATTAACCTTAAATACTTCATTTGCAAACAACTATTTGTTTCTCGTTAAAATACAGAGTAAGATATTGAAAAGGAGAGAGTTCTGTTCTTATTACATATATCGACGTTTTAGAAGGATTAGAGCGGTTTTACGTGAACATCTTCCATCGGAATTATAAACGGAAAATCAGGAACATTTTAGTTAATTCTAATGAAAACGCATTGATTTTTATCATTTGTAAGGAAACAACATTGTCATATGTCTTTTCTTGGATCTTCTTAATACGAAACCTCGCTCTGTGATTTGAAGTTAAAATCCTCCAAATTTGGTATAAATAGTGACTTTTTTCACGTTTTTCATGTAGTTTGATATTACGTAAATATGTCTATTTTTACCAAAACTTCGATACTATTTCATGTAGTACCACGATATGTGATTTGGCCTTCAAATCTCAGAATTTCGCATAATATTGCATTTTAAGCAAGTTTTCTTGCATTTTGTTTCGTACTAAAAATCATCGAATTTAGCAATATTTTGACGTTTATCATCCCTTTTCCTCTATGTAATTTAAACAAAATATAATCGAATTAGGCAATATTTTGCCGTTTTTCCACGTTTTTGTGAATTTTCAGTTTATTGGTAATAATTAATTAAATATACGATAAAAATGATACAAACACATAATTGATTAGAAATTAACTTTAAATACGTCATTTTCAATCAACTATTTGTTTCTCTTTAACATACAGAGTAAGATAATGAAAAGGGGAGAAGTTCTGTTTTTATTGCATATATCGAGGTTTCACCCGGATTAGAGCGGTTTTGCGTGTACATCTTCCATCGGTAATATAAACGGAAAATCAGGAACATTTTAGTTAATTCTAATGAAAAAGCACTGACTTTTCAGTGCACATAATTCATTAGATAATAATTGATTAGATTATTACACATATTGGATTACACATAATTGATTAGATAATAACCTTAAATACTTCATTTTCAATCATCTATTTGTTTCTCGTTAAAATACTGAGTAAGATATTGAAAAGGGGAGATGTTCGGTTTTATTGCATATATCGACGTTTCAGCCGGAATAGAGCGGTTTACGTGTACATCTTCCATCGGTAATATAAACGGAAAACCAGGAACATTTTAGTTAATTCTAATGAAAACGCATTGATTTTTATCATTTGTAATGGAAACAACATTGTCATATGTCTTTTCTTGGATCTTCTTAATACGAAACCTCGCTCTGTGATTTGAAGTTAAAATCCTCAAATATGGTATAATAGTGACTTTTTTCACGTTTTTCATGTAGTTTGATATTACGTATATATATTAATTTTTACCAATATTTCGATACTATTTCATGCAGTATCACGATTTGAGATTTGGCCTTCAAATCTCAGAATTTCGAATAATATTGCATTTTAAGCAAGTTTTCTTGCATTTTGTTTCGTACTAAAAATCATCTAATTTAGCAATATTTTGACGTTTATCATCCCCTTTTCGTTTATGTGATTTAAACAAAATATAATCGAATTAGGCAATATTTTGCCGTTTTTCCACGTTTTTGTGAATTTTCAGTTTATTGTTATTAATTCATTAAATATACGATAAAAATGATGCAAACACATAATTGATTAGAAATTAACCTTAAATACTTCATTTGCAATCAACTATTTGTTTCTCGTTAAAATACAGAGTAAGATATTGAAAAAGGGAAAAGTTCTGTTTTTATTGTATATATCGACGTTTCAGCCGGATTAGAGCGGTTTTACGTGTACTTCTTCCTACGGTAATATAAACGGAAATTCAGGAACATTTTAGTTATCTCTAATGAAAACACATTGATTTTTATCATTTGTATCGGAAACAACATTGTCATATGTCTTTTCTTTGATCTAAATAATACGAAACCTCGCTTAATGATTCGAAGTTTAAATCCTCAAATTTGGTATAATAGTGACTTTTTTCACGTTTTTCATATAGTTTGATATTACTTAATATGTTTATTTTTACCAATACTTCGATACTATTTCATGTAGTATCACGATATGTGATTTGGCCTTCAAATCGCAGAATTTCGCATAATATTGTATTTTAAGCAAGTTTTCTTGCATTTTGTTTCGTACTAAAAATCATCGAATTTAGCAATATTTTGACGTTTATCATCCTCTTTTCCTTTATGTGATATAAACCAAATATCATCGAATTAGGCAATATTTTGCCGTTTTTCCACGCTTTTGTGAATTTTCAGTTTATTGGTATTAATTCAATAAATATACGATAGAAATGATGCAAACACATAATTGATTAGAAATTAACCTAAAATACTTCATTTGCAAACAACTATTTGTTTCTCGTTAAAATACAGAGTAAGATATTAAAAAGGAGAGAAGTTCTGTTCTTCTTACATATATCGACGTTTCAGCCGGATTAGAGCGGTTTTACGTGAACATCTTCCATCGGTAATATAAACGGAAAATCAGGAACATTTTAGTTAATTCTAATGAAAACGCATTGATTTTCATATTTTTTATTGGAAACAACATTGTCATATGTCTTTTCTTTGATCTAAATAATACGAAACCTCGCTTAATGATTCGAAGTTAAAATCCTCAAATTTGGTATAATAGTGACTTTTTTCACGTTTTTCATGTAGTTTGATATTACGTAAATATGTTATTTTTACCAATACTTCGATACTATTTCATGTAGTATCACGATATGTGATTTGGCCTTCAAATCTCAGAATTTCGCATAATATTGCATTTTAAGCAAGTTTTCTTGCATTTTGTTTCGATACAGAGGCAGTTCGATACAACTGCAGCCCTCTCTTGAACCTCTGCATCCCTCTCTTGAACTCCTGCATCTCTCTCTTGAGCCTCTGTATCCCTCTCATGAGCCTTTGCATCACTCTCTTAAGCCTCTGAATCCCTCTCTTGATCCTCTGCGTCACTCTCGTAAACCTCAGCATCACTCTCTTGAGCCTCTGCATAACTCTCTTGAGTGTCTGCATCACTCTCTTGAGCCTCTGCATCTCTCTCGTGAGCCTCTGCAACACTATCCTGAGCCTCTGCATCACTCTCTTAAGCCTTTGAATCAATCTCTTGAGCCTCTGAATCCCTCTCTTGAGCCTCTGCATCACTCTCGAGCCTCTGCATCACTCAATTGAGCCTTTGCATCACACTCTTAAGCCTCTGAATTCCTCTCTTGAGCCACTGAATCCCTCTCTTGAGCCTCTGCATCACTCTCTCGAGCCTCTGCATCACTCTCTTGAGCCTCTGCATCACTCCCTTCAGCCTCTGCATCCCTCTATTGAGCCTCTGCATCATTCTCCTAAGCCTCTGCATCATTCTTTGAGCCTCTGCATCACTCTCTTGATCCTCAACATTACTCTCTTAAGCCTCTGCATCACTCTCTCGAGCCTCTGCATCACTCAATTGAGCCTCTGCATCACTCTCTTGAGCCTCTGCATCACTCTCTTAAGCCTCTGCATCCCTCTCTTCATCCTCTGCATCATTCTCTTGAGCCTCAGCATCATTCTCTTGAGACTCTGCATCCCTCTCTTAAGCTTTTAACTCATCATTCTCTTGAGCCTCTGCATCACTCTCTTAAGCATCTGCATCCCTCTCTTGAGTCTCTGCATCACTCTCGTGAGCCTCTGCATCACTCTCTTGAGCCTCTGCATCACTCTCTTGACCCTCTTCATCCTTCTCTTGAGCCTCTACATCCCTCTCATGAGCCTTTGCATTACTCTCTTAAGCCTCTGCAGCCCTCTCTTGATGCTCTGCATCACTCTCGTGAGCCTCATTTCATCCCTCTCTTAAGCCTCTGCATCACTCTTTTTAAGCCTTTGCATCACTCTCGTAAGCCTCTGAATCACTCTCTTGAGCCTCTGCATGCCTCTCTTGAACTCCTGCATCCCTCTCATGAGCCTCTGCATCCCTTTCTTGAGGCTTTGCATCTCTCTCTTAAGCCTCTGCATTCCTCTGTTGAGCCTCTGCATCACTCTCAAGAGCCTCTGCATCCCTCCCTATTGCCTCATCATCCTTCAATTGAGCCTCTGCATCCCTCTCTAGAGCCTCTGCATCCCTCTCTTGTGCCTCTGCATCCCTCTCTTGAGCCTCTTCCTCCCTCTCTTAAGCCTCTGCATCACTCTCTTAAGCTCTGTATTACGCACTTAAGCCTCTGAATCCCTCTCTTGAGCCTCTGCATCACTCTCTTGAGCCTCTACATCACCCTCTTGAGCCTCTGCATCACTCTCTTGAGCCTCTGCATCACTCTTTTCAGCCTCTTTATTTCTCTCATGTGCCTCTGCATCACTCTCTTGAACCTCTGATTCACTCTCGTCAGCCTCTGCATAACTCTCTCTTCAGCTTCTGCACCCCTCTCTTAGTCCTCTGCATCACTCTCATAAGCCTCTGCATCACTCTCTTGATCCTCTGCATAACACTCTTGAGTCTCTGCATCACTCTCTTGAGCCTCTGTATCCCTCTCTTGAGCCTCTGCATCACTCTCTTAAGCCTCTGCATCACTCTCGTAAGCCTCTGAATCACTCTCTTGAGCCTCTGCATCACTCTCTTGAGCCCCTGCATCCCTCTCTTGAGCCTCTGCATCACTCTCCTGAGCCTCTGCATCACTCTTTTAAGCCTCTACATCCCTCTTTTAAGCCGCTGCAACACTTTCTTAAGCAACTGCAGCCCTCTCTTGAACCTCTGCATCCCTCTCTTGAACTCCTGCATCTCTCTCTTGAGCCTCTGTATCCCTCTCATGAGCCTTTGCATCACTCTCTTAAGCCTCTGAATCCCTCTCTTGATCCTCTGCATCACTCTCGTAAACCTCAGCATCACTCTCTTGAGCCTCTGCATAACTCTCTTGAGTGTCTGCATCACTCTCTTGAGCCTCTGCATCTCTCTCGTGAGCCTCTGCAACACTATCCTGAGCCTCTGCATCACTCTCTTAAGCCTCTGAATCAATCTCTTGATCCTCTGAATCCCTCTCTTGAGCCTCTGCATCACTCTCTCGAGTCTCTGCATCACTCAATTGAGCCTTTGCATCACACTCTTAAGCCTCTGAATTCCTCTCTTGAGCCTCTGAATCCCTCTCTTGAGCCTCTGCATCATTCTCTCGAGCCTCTGCATCACTCTCTTGAGCCTCTGCATCCCTCTCTTGAGCCTCTGCATCACTCCCTTCAGCCCCTGCATCCCTCTCTTGAGCCTCTGCATCATTCTCTTGAGCCTCTGCATCACCCTCTTAAGCCTCTGCATCCCTCTTTTAAGCCGCTGCAACACTTTCCTAAGCCTCTGCATCCCTCTTTTGAGCCTCTGCATCCGTCTCTTGAACTACTGCATCCCTCTCTTGAGCCTCTGCATCCCTCTCTTGAGCCTTTGCATCACTCTCTTAAGCCTCTGAATCCCTCTCTTGATCCTCTGCATCACTCTCGTAAACCTCTGCATCACTCTCTTGA
This sequence comes from Procambarus clarkii, assembly GCF_040958095.1. Lineage (NCBI taxonomy): Eukaryota > Metazoa > Arthropoda > Malacostraca > Decapoda > Cambaridae > Procambarus > Procambarus clarkii. The sequence continues at coordinate 1,473,797 of NC_091152.1, forward strand.
GCCTCTGCATAACTCTCTTGAGTCTCTGCATCACTCTCTTGATTCTCTGCATCCCTCTCCTGAGCCTCTGCATCACTCTCTCGAGCCTCTGCATCACTCTCTTGAGCCTTTGCATCACTCTCTTAAGCCTCTGAATCACTCTCTTGAGCCTCTGAATCCCTCTCCTGAGCCTCTGCATCACTCTCTCAGAATTGGATGTGACAAAGGCTATAGGCCCAGATGGAATCTCCCCTTGGATACTAAAGGAAGGAGCAGAAGAACTGTGCCTCCCGCTCTCCATGGTGTAATCACTGGCAACAGGGGAACTGCCAGAAATTTGGAAAGCAGCTAACGTAGTCCCGATATACAAGAAAGGGGATAGACAGGAGGCACTGAATTACAGGCCAGTGTCCCTAACCTGCATACCATGCAAGATGATGGAGAAGATTGTGTGAAGAAAGCTAGTGGAGCACCTGGAGCGAAAGAACTTTGTAACACAGCATCAACATGGATTCAGGGATGGCAGGTCCTGCCTCACAGGGTTACTTGAATTCTACGACCAGGCAACAAAAATAAGGCAAGAAAGAGAAGGGTGGGCAGACATATTTTTTAATTGTCAGAAAGCTTTTCATACAGTGCCACACAAGAGACTAGTGAAAAAACTGGAGATGCAGGCTGGAGTGAAAGGGAAGGTACTCCGTTGGATACAGGAGTACCTAAGTAACAGGAGACAATGAGTCAGTGTGAGGGGTGAGGTCTCAGATTGGCGAGACGTTACGAGTGGAGTACCGCAGAGGTCAGTCCTTGGACCTATACTGTTTCTGATATATGTAAATGATCTTCCAGAGGGTATAGAATCGTTTCTCTCAATGTTTGCCGATGATGCAAAAATTATGAGGAGGATTGAAACTGAGGACGATAGTAGGAGGCTACAAGATGACCTAGACAGACTGAGTGAATGGTCCAACAAATGGCTGTTGAAGTTCAACCCGAGTAAATGCAAAGTAATGAAACTAGGCAGTGGAAATAGGAGGCCAAACACAGGATATAGAATAGGAGATGAAGTACTTAATGAAACGAACAGAGAGAAAGATCTAGGAGTTGATATCACACCTAACGTGTCTCCTGAAGCCCACATAAAAAGAATAACGTCTGCGGCATATGCGAGGCTGGCTAACATCAGAACAGCGTTCAGGAACCTGTGTAAGGAATCATTCAGAATCTTGTACACCACATATGTAAGACCAATCCTGGAGTATGCGGCCCCAGCATGGAGCCCGTACCTTGTCAAGCACAAGACGAAGCTGGAAAAAGTCCAAAGGTATGCCACAAGACTAGTCCCAGAACTAAGAGGCATGAGTTACGAGGAAAGGCTGCGGGAAATGCACCTTACGACACTGGAAGACAGAAGAGTAAGGGGAGACATGATCACAACCTACAAAATCCTCAGAGGATTCGACCGGGTAAACAAGGGTAAACTATTCAACACTGGTGGGACGCGAACAAGGGGACACAGGTGGAAACTGAGTACCCACATGAGCCACCTCTGCATCCCTCTCTTCATCCTCTGCATCACTCTATTGAGCCTCTGTATCATTCTCTTGAGCCTCTGCATCCCGCTCTTAAGCCTCTACATCATTCTCTTGAGCCTCTGCATCACTCTCTGGAGCCTCTGCATCACTATCTTGAGCATTTGCATCCCTCTCTGGACCCTCTGCATCCCTCTCTTGAGCCTCTGTATCCCTCTCTTGAGCCTCACCATCACTCTCTTGAGCCTCTGCATCCCTCACTTGAGCCTTTGCATCATTCTCCTAAGCCTCTGCATCACTATCCTGAGCCTCTGCATCACTCACTTTAGCCTCTACATCACTCTCCTGGGCCTCTGCATCACTCTCTTGAGCCTCTGCATCACTCTCTTGAGTCTCTCCATCGCTCTCTTGAGCCTCTGCATCTCTCTCTTAAGCCTCTGCATCACTCTCTTAAGACTCTTCATCCCTCTCTTGAGCCTCTGATTCACTCGCTAAAACCTCTGCATCCCTCTCTTGATCCTCTGCATCACTCTCAGGAGCCTCTGCGTCACTCTCTTGAGCCTCTGCATCACTCTCTTGAGCCTCTGCATCACTCTCTTGAGCCTCTGCATCACTCTCTTGAACTCCTGAATCCCTCTCATGAGTCTTTGCATCCCTCTCCTGAGCCTTTGCATCACTCTCTTAAGCCTCTACATCACTCTCTAGAGCCTCTGCGTCACTCTCAAGAGCACTTGCATCCCTCTCTTGTGCCTCTGCATCCCTCACTTGAGCCTCTGCATCCCTCTCATGAGCCCTGCATCCCTCTCTTGAGCCCCTGCATCCCTCTCTTGAGCCTCTGCATCCCTCTCTTGAACTCCTGCATCCCTCTCATGAGATTCTGCATCCCTCTCTTGAGCCTTTTGCATTTCTCTCTTAAGCCTCTGCATCCCTGTGTTGAGCCTCTGCATCACTCTCAAGAGCCTCTGCATCCCTCCCTTGTGCCTCTGCATCCTTCAGTTGAGCCTCTGCATCCCTCTCTTGAGCCTCTGCATCCCTCTCTTGTGCCTCTGCATCCCTCTCTTGAGCCTCTTCCTCCCTCTCTTAAGCCTCTGCATCACTCTCGTAAGCCCTGCATTACGCTCCTAAGCCTCTGAATCCCTCTCTTGAGCCTCTACATCACTCTCTTGAGCCTCTACATCACCCTCTTGAGCCTCTGCATCACTCTCTTGAGCCTCTGCATCACTCTCGTAAGCCTCTGAATCACTCTCTTGAGCCTCCGCATCACTCTTTTCAGCCTCTTCATTTCTCTCTTGTGCCTCTGCATCACTCTCTTGAACCTCTGATTCACTCTCTTAAGCCTCTGCATCCCTCTCTTCATCCTTTGCATCACCCTCTTGATCCTCTGCATCATTCTCTTGAGCCTCTGCATCCCTCTCTTAAGCCTGGGTCTTTTCTTGGATCTTCTTAATACGAAACCTCGCTCTGTGATTTGAAGATAAAATCCTCATATATGGTAAAATAGTGACTTTTTTCACGTTTTCCATGTAGTGTGATTTTACGTAAATATATTCATTTTTACCAATATTTCGATATTACATCATGTTTTCTCACGATATGTGTTTTGGCCGTCATATCACAGAATTTTGCAAATTTTGCATTTTTAAGCAAGTTTCTTGCATTTTGTTTTGTACTAAAAATCATCGAATTTAGCGTTAGTTAGTGACTATGTCGTTTATCATCCCCTTTTCCTTTATGTGATTTAAACAAAATATCATCGAATTAGGCAATATTTTGCCTTTTTCTACGTTTTTGTGAATTTTCAGTTTATTGGTATTAATTCATTAAATATACGATAAAAATGATGCAAACACATAATTGATTAGATAATAACCTTAAATACTTCATTTTCAATCATCTATTTGTTTCTCGTTAAAATACTGAGTAAGATATTGAAAAGGGGAGAAGTTCGGTTTTTATTGCATATATCGACGTTTCAGCCGGAATAGAGCGGTTTTACGTGTACATCTTCCATCGGTAATATAAACGGAAAATCAGGAACATTTAGTTAATTCCAATGAAAACACATTGATTTTTGTCATTTGTATTGGAAACAACATTGTCATATGCCTTTTCTTGGATCTTTTTAATACGAAACCTCGCTCAATGATTCGAAGTTAAAATCCTCAAAATTGGTATAATAGTGACTTTTTTCACGTTTTTTTGTAGTTTGATATTACGTAAATATGTTTATTTTTACCAATACTTCGATACTATTTCATGTAGTATCACGATATGTGATTTGGCCTTCAAATCTCAGAATTTCGCATAATATTGCATTTTAAGCCAGTTTTCTTGCATTTTGTTTCGTACTAAAAATCATCTAATTTAGCAATATTTTGACGTTTATCATCCCCTTTTCGTTTATGTGATTTAAACAAAATATAATCGAATTAGGTAATATTTTGCCGTTTTTCCACGTTTTTGTGAATTTTCAGTTTATTGTTATTAATTCATTAAATATACGATAAAAATGATGCAAACACATATTTGATTAGAAATTAACCTTAAATACTTCATTTGCAATCAACTATTTGTTTCTCGTTAAAATACAGAGTAAGATATTGAAAAGGGGAAAAGTTCTGTTTTTATTGCATATATCGACGTTTCAGCCGGATTAGAGCGGTTTTACGTGTACTTCTTCCATCGGTAATATAAACGGAAATTCAGGAACATTTTATTTATCTCTAATGAAAACACATTGATTTTTATCATTTGTATCGGAAACAACATTGTCATATGTCTTTTCTTTGATCTAAATAATACGAAACCTCGCTTAATGATTCGAAGTTTAAATCCTCAAATTTGGTATAATAGTGACTTTTTTCACGTTTTTCATGTAGTTTGATTTTACGTAAATATATTCATTTTTACCAATATTTCAATACTATTTCATGTAGTATCACGATATGTGATTTGGCCTTCAAATCTCAGAATTTCGCATAATATTGCATTTTAAGCAAGTTTTCTTGCATTTTGTTTCGTACTAAAAATCATCGAATTTAGCAATATTTTGACGTTTATCATCCCCTTTTCCTCTATGTAATTTAAACAAAATATAATCGAATTAGGCAATATTTTGCCGTTTTTCCACGTTTTTGTGAATTTTCAGTTTATTGGTAATAATTAATTAAATATACGATAAAAATGATACAAACATATAATTGATTAGAAATTAACCTTAAATACGTCATTTTCAATCAACTATTTGTTTCTCGTTAAAATACAGAGTAAGATAATGAAAAGGGGAGAAGTTCTGTTTTTATTGCATATATCGAGGTTTCACCCGGATTAGAGCGGTTTTGCGTGTACATCTTCCATCGGTAATATAAACGGAAAATCAGGAACATTTTAGTTAATTCTAATGAAAAAGCACTGATTTTTCAGTGCACATAATTGATTAGATTATTACACATATTAGGTTACACATAATTGATTAGATAATAACCTTAAATACTTCATTTTCAATCATCTATTTGTTTCTCGTTAAAATACTGAGTAAGATATCGAAAAGGGGAGAAGTTCGGTTTTTATTGCATATATCGACGTTTCAGCCGGAATAGAGCGGTTTTACGTGTACATCTTCAATCGGTAATATAAACGGAAAATCAGGAACATTTAGTTAATTCCAATGAAAACACATTGATTTTTATCATTTGTATTGGAAACAACATTGTGATATGTCTTTTCTTGGATCTTCTTAATACGAAACCTCGCTCAATGATTCGAAGTTAAAATCCTCAAATTTGGTATAATAGTGACTTTTTCACGTTTTTCATGTAGTTTGATGTTACGTAAATATGTTTATTTTTACCAATACTTCGATACTATTTCATGTAGTATCACGATATGTGATTTGGCCTTCAAATCTCAGAATTTCGCATAATATTGCATTTTAAGCAAGTTTTCTTGCATTTTATTTCGTACTAAAAATCATCGAATTTAGCAATATTTTGACGTTTATCATCCCCTTTTCCTTTATGTGATATAAACAAAATATCATCGAGTTAGGCAATATTTTGCCGTTTTTCCACGTTTTTGTGAATTTTCAGTTTATTGTTATTAATTCATTAAATATACGATAAAAATGATGCAAACACATAATTGATTAGAAATTAACCTTAAATACTTCATTTGCTATCAACTATTTGTTTCTCGTTAAAATACAGAGTAAGATATTAAAAAGGAGAGAAGTTCTGTTCTTATTGCATATATCGACGTTTCAGCCGGATTAGAGCGGTTTTACGTGAACATCTTCCATCGGTAATATAAACGGAAAATCAGGAACATTTTAGTTAATTCTAATGAAAACGCATTGATTTTCATATTTTTTATTGGAAACAACATTGTCATATGTCTTTTCTTGGATCTTCTTAATACGAAACCTCGCTCTGTGATTTGAAGATAAAATCCTCATATATGGTAAAATAGTGACTTTTTCACGTTTTCTATGTAGTGTGATTTTACGTAAATATATTCATTTTTATCAATATTTCGATATTACATCATGTTTTCTCACGATATGTGATTTGGCCGTCATATCACAGAATTTTGCAAATTTTGCATTTTTAAGCAAGTTTCTTGCATTTTGTTTTGTACTAAAAATCATCGAATTTAGCGTTAGTTAGTGACTATGACGTTTATCATCCCCTTTTCCTTTATGTGATTTAAACAAAATATCATCGAATTAGGCAATATTTTGCCTTTTTCTACGTTTTTGTGAATTTTCAGTTTATTGGTATTAATTCATTAAATATACGATAAAAATTATGCAAACACATAATTGATTAGATAATAACCTTAAATACTTCATTTTCAATCATCTATTTGTTTCTCGTTAAAATACTGAGTAAGATATTGAAAAGGGGAAAAGTTCGGTTTTTATTGCATATATCGACGTTTCAGCCGGAATAGAGCGGTTTTACGTGTACTTCTTCCATCGGTAATATAAACGGAAAATCAGGAACATTTAGTTAATTCCAATGAAAACACATTGATTTTTGTCATTTGTATTGGAAACAACATTGTCATATGCCTTTTCTTGGATCTTCTTAATACGAAACCTCGCTCAATGATTCGAAGTTAAAATCCTCAAAATTGGTATCATAGTAACTTTTTTCACGTTTTTCATGTAGTTTGATTTTACGTATATATATTCATTTTTACCAATATTTCGATACTATTTCATGTAGTATCACGAAATGTGATTTGGCCTTCAAATCTCAGAATTTCGCATAATATTGCATTTTAAGCAAGTTTTCTTGCATTTTGTTTCGTACTAAAAATCATCGAATTTAGCAATATTTTGACGTTTATCATCCCCTTTTCCTCTATGTGATTTAAACAAAATATAATCGAATTAGGCAATATTTTGCCGTTTTTCCACGTTTTTGTGAATTTTCAGTTTATTGGTAATAATTAATTAAATATACGATAAAAATGATACAAACACATAATTGATTACAAATTAACCTTAAATACGTCATTTTCAATCAACTATTTGTTTCTCGTTAAAATACAGAGTAAGATAATGAAAACGGGAGAAGTTCTGTTTTTATTGCATATATCGAGGTTTCACCCGGATTAGAGCGGTTTTGCGTGTACATCTTCCATCGGTAATATAAACGGAAAATCACGAACATTTTAGTTAATTCTAATGAAAAAGCACTGATTTTTCAGTGCACATAATTGATTAGATAATAATTGATTAGATTATTACACATATTAGATTACACATAATTGATTAGATAATAACCTTAAATACTTCATTTTCAATCATCTATTTGTTTCTCGTTAAAATACTGAGTAAGATATTGAAAAGGGGAGAAGTTCGGTTTTTATTGCATATATCGACGTTTCAGCCGGAATAGAGCGGTTTTACGTGTACATCTTCCATCGGTAATATAAACGGAAAATCAGGAACATTTAGTTAATTCCAATGAAAACACATTGATTTTTGTCATTTGTATTGGAAACAACATTGTCATATGCCTTTTCTTGGATCTTCTTAATACGAAACCTCGCTCAATGATTCGAAGTTAAAATCCTCAAAATTGGTATAATAGTGAGTTTTTTCACGTTTTTTTGTAGTTTGATATTACGTAAACATGTTTATTTTTACCAATACTTCGATACTATTTCATGTAGTATCACGATATGTGATTTGGCCTTCAAATCTCAGAATTTCGCATAATATTCCATTTTAAGCAAGTTTTCTTGCATTTTGTTTCGTACTAAAAATCATCGAATTTAGCAATATTTTGACGTTTATCATCCCCTTTTCTTTTATGTGATTTAAACAAAATATAATCGAATTAGGTAACATTTTGCCGTTTTTCCACGTTTTTGTGAATTTTCAGTTTATTGTTATTAATTCATTAAATATACGATAAAAATGATGCAAACACATATTTGATTAGAAATTAACCTTAAATACTTCATTTGCAATCAACTATTTGTTTCTCGTTAAAATACAGAGTAAGATATTGAAAAGGGGAAAAGTTCTGTTTTTATTGCATATATCGACGTTTCAGCCGGATTAGAGCGGTTTTACGTGTACTTCTTCCATCGGTAATATAAACGGAAATTCAGGAACATTTTAGTTATCTCTAATGAAAACACATTGATTTTTATCATTTGTATCGGAAACAACATTGTCATATGTCTTTTCTTTGTTCTAAATAATACGAAACCTCGCCTAATGATTCGAAGTTTAAATCCTCAAATTTGGTATAATAGTGACTTTTTTCACGTTTTTCATGTAGTTTGATTTTACGTATATATATTCATTTTTACCAATATTTCGAAACTATTTCATGTAGTATCACGATATGTGATTTGGCCTTCAAATCTCAGAATTTCGCATAATATTGCATTTTAAGCAAGTTTTCTTGCATTTTGTTTCGTACTAAAAATCATCGAATTTAGCAATATTTTGACGTTTATCATCCCCTTTTCGTTTATGTGATTTAAACAAAATATAATCGAATTAGGCAATATTTTGCCGTTTTTCCACGTTTTTGTGAATTTTCAGTTTATTGGTAATAATTAATTAAATATACGATAAAAATGATACAAACACATAATTGATTAGAAATTAACCTTAAATACGTCATTTTCAATCAACTATTTGTTTCTCGTTAAAATACAGAGTAAGATAATGAAAAGGGGAGAAGTTCTGTTTTTATTGCATATATCGAGGTTTCACCCGGATTAGAGCGGTTTTGCGTGTACATCTTCCATCGGTAATATAAACTTAAAATCAGGAACATTTTAGTTAATTCTAATGAAAAAGCACTGATTTTTCAGTGCACATAATTGATTAGATAATAATTGATTAGATTATTACACATTTTAGATTACACATAATTGATTAGATAATAACCTTAAATACTTCATTTTCAATCATCTATTTGTTTCTCGTTAAAATACTGAGTAAGATATTGAAAAGGGGAGAAGTTCGGTTTTTATTGCATATATCGACGTTTCAGCCGGAATAGAGCGGTTTTACGTGTACATCTTCCATCGGTAATATAAACGGAAAATCAGGAACATTTAGTTAATTCCAATGAAAACACATTGATTTTTATCATTTGTATTGGAAACAACATTGTCATATGTCTTTTCTTGGATCTTCTTAATACGAAACCTCGCTCAATGATTCGAAGTTAAAATCCTCAAATTTGGTATAATAGTGAATTTTCACGTTTTTCATGTAGTTTGATGTTACGTAAATATGTTTATTTTTACGAATACTTCGATAATATTTCATGTAGTGTCACGATATGTGATTTGGCCTTCAAATCTCAGAATTTCGCATAATATTGCATTTTAAGCAAGTTTTCTTGCATTTTATTTCGTACTAAAAATCATCGAATTTAGCAATATTTTGACGTTTATCATCCCCTTTTCCTTTATGTGATATAAACAAAATATCATCGAGTTAGGCAATATTTTGCCGTTTTTCCACGTTTTTGTGAATTTTCAGTTTATTGGTATTAATTCAATAAATATACGATTAAAATGATGCAAACACATAATTGATTAGAAATTAACCTTAAATACTTCATTTGCAAACAACTATTTGTTTCTCGTTAAAATACAGAGTAAGATATTGAAAAGGAGAGAAGCTCTGTTCTTATTACATATATCGACGTTTCAGCCAGATTAGAGCAATTTTACGTGAACATCTTCCATCGGTAATATAAACGGAAAATCAGGAACATTTTAGTTAATTCTAATGAAAACGCATTGATTTTTATCATTTGTAATGGAAACAACATTGTCATATGTCTTTTCTTGAATCTTCTTAATACGAAACCTCGCTCTGTGATTTGAAGTTAAAATCCTCAAATATGGTATAATAGTGACTTTTTTCACGTTTTTCATGTAGTTTGATATTACGTATATATAATAATTTTTACCAATATTTCGAAACTATTTCATGTAGTATCACGATTTGTGATTTGGCCTTCAAATCTCAGAATTTCGCATAATATTGCATTTTAAGCAAGTTTTCTTGCATTTTGTTTCGTACTAAAAATCATCGAATTTAGCAATATTTTGACGTTTATCATCCCCTTTTCGTTTATGTGATTTAAACAAAGTATAATCGAATTAGGCAATATTTTGCCGTTTTTCCACGTTTTTGTGAATTTTCAGTTTATTGTTATTAATTCATTAAATATACGATAAAAATGATGCAAACACATAATTGATTAGAAATTAACCTTAAATACTTCATTTGCTATCAACTATTTGTTTCTCGTTAAAATACAGAGTAAGATATTAAAAAGGAGAGAAGTTCTCTTCTTATTGCATATATCGACGTTTCAGCCGGATTAGAGCGGTTTTACGTGAACATCTTCCATCGGTAATATAAACGGAAAATCAGGAACATTTTAGTTAATTCTAAAGAAAACGCATTGATTTTCATATTTTTTTATTGGAAACAACATTGTCATATGTCTTTTCTTGGATCTTCTTAATACGAAACCTCGCTCTGTGATTTGAAGATAAAATCCTCATATATGGTAAAATAGTGATTTTTTTCACGTTTTCTATGTAGTGTGATTTTACGTAAATATATTCATTTTTATCAATATTTCGATATTACATCATGTTTTCTCACGATATGTGATTTGGCCGTCATATCACAGAATTTTGCAAATTTTGCATTTTTAAGCAAGTTTCTTGCATTTTGTTTTGTACTAAAAATCATCGAATTTAGCGTTAGTTAGTGACTATGACGTTTATCATCCGTTAGTGACTATGACGTCGTGATCATCGAATTTAGCGTTAGTTAGTGACTATGACGTTTATCATCCCCTTTTCCTTTATGTGATTTAAACAAAATATCATCGAATTAGGCAATATTTTGCCTTTTTCTACGTTTTTGTGAATTTTCAGTTTATTGGTATTAATTCATTAAATATACGATAAAAATGATGCAAACACATAATTGATTAGATAATAACCTTAAATACTTCATTTTCAATCATCTATTTGTTTCTCGTTAAAATACTGAGTAAGATATTGAAAAGGGGAGAAGTTCGGTTTTTATTGCATATATCGACGTTCCAGCCGGAATAGAGCGGTTTTACGTGTACATCTTCCATCGGTAATATAAACGGAAAATCAGGAACATTTAGTTAATTCCAATGAAAACACATTGATTTTTGTCATTTGTATTGGAAACAACATTGTCATATGCCTTTTCTTGGATCTTCTTAATACGAAACCTCGCTCAATGATTCGAAGTTAAAATCCTCAAAATTGGTATAATAGTAACTTTTTTCACGTTTTTTTGTAGTTTGATATTACGTAAATATGTTTATTTTTACCAATACTTCGATACTATTTCATGTAGTATCACGATATGTGATTTGGCCTTCAAATCTCAGAATTTCGCATAATATTGCATTTTAAGCAAGTTTTCTTGCATTTTGTTTCGTACTAAAAATCATCGAATTTAGCAATATTTTGACGTTTATCATCCCCTTTTCTTTTATGTGATTTAAACAAAATATAATCGAATTAGGTAATATTTTGCCGTTTTTCCACGTTTTTGTGAATTTTCAGTTTATTGTTATTAATTCATTAAATATACGATAAAAATGATGCAAACACATATTTGATTAGAAATTAACCTTAAATACTTCATTTGCAATCAACTATTTGTTTCTCGTTAAAATACAGAGTAAGATATTGAAAAGGGGAAAAGTTCTGTTTTTATTGCATATATCGACGTTCCAGCCGGATTAGAGCGGTTTTACGTGTACTTCTTCCATCGGTAATATAAACGGAAATTCAGGAACATTTTAGTTATCTCTAATGAAAACACATTGATTTTTATCATTTGTATCGGAAACAATATTGTCATATGTCTTTTCTTTGATCTAAATAATACGAAACCTCGCCTAATGATTCGAAGTTTAAATCCTCACATTGGTACAATAGTGACTTTTTTCACGTTTTTCATGTAGTTTGATTTTACGTATATATATACATTTTTACCAATAATTCGATACTATTTCATGTAGTATCACGATATGTGATTTGGCCTTCAAATCTCAGAATTTCGCATAATATTGCATTTTAAGCAAGTTTTCTTGCATTTTGTTTCGTACTAAAAATCATCGAATTTAGCAATATTTTGACGTTTATCATCCCCTTTTCCTCTATGTGATTTAAACAAAATATCATCGAATTAGGCAATATTTTGCCGTTTTTCCACGTTTTTGTGAATTTTCAGTTTATTGGTAATAATTAATTAAATATACGATAAAAATGATACAAACACATAATTGATTAGAAATTAACCTTAAATACGTCATTTTCAATCAACTATTTGTTTCTCGTTAAAATACAGAGTAAGATAATGAAAAGGGGAGAAGTTCTGTTTTTATTGCATATATCGATGTTTCACCCGGATTAGAGCGGTTTTGCGTGTACATCTTCCATCGGTATTATAAACGGAAAATCAGGAACATTTTAGTTAATTCTAATGAAAAAGCACTGATTTTTTCAGTGCACATAATTGATTAGATAATAATTGATTAGATTATTACAGATATTAGATTACACATAATTGATTAGATAATAACCTTAAATACTTCATTTTCAATCATCTATTTGTTTCTCGTTAAAATACTGAGTAAGATATTGAAAAGGGGAGAAGTTCGGTTTTTATTGCATATATCGACGTTTCAGCCGGAATAGAGCGGTTTTACGTGTACATCTTCCATCGGTAATATAAACGGAAAATCAGGAACATTTAGTTAATTCCAATGAAAACACATTGATTTTTATCATTTGTATTGGAAACAACATTGTCATATGTCTTTTCTTGGATCTTCTTAATACGAAACCTCGCTCAATGATTCGAAGTTAAAATCCTCAAATTTGGTATAATAGTGACTTTTTTCACGTTTTTCATGTAGTTTGATGTTACGTAAATATGTTTATTTTTACCAATACTTCGATACTATTTCATGTAGTATCACGATATGTGATTTGGCCTTCAAATCTCAGAATTTCGCATAATATTGCATTTTAAGCAAGTTTTCTTGCATTTTGTTTCGTACTAAAAATCATCGAATTTAGCAATATTTTGACGTTTATCATCCCCTTTTCCTTTATGTGATATAAACAAAATATCATCGAGTTAGGCAATATTTTGCCGTTTTTCCACGTTTTTGTGAATTTTCAGTTTATTGGTATTAATTAAATAAATATACGATTAAAATGATGCAAACACATAATTGATTAGAAATTAACCTTAAATACTTCATTTGCAAACAACTATTTGTTTCTCGTTAAAATACAGAGTAAGATATTGAAAAGGAGAGAAGTTCTGTTCTTATTACATATATCGACGTTTCAGCCAGATTAGAGCGGTTTTAAGTGAACATCTTCCATCGGTAATATAAACGGAAAATCAGGAACATTTTAGTTAATTCTAATGAAAACGCATTGATTTTTATCATTTGTAATGGAAACAACATTGTCATATGTCTTTTCTTGAATCTTCTTAATACGAAACCTCGCTCTGTGATTTGAAGTTAAAATCCTCAAATATGGTATAATAGTGATTTTTTTCTCGTTTTTCATGTAGTTTGATATTACGTATAAATATTAATTTTTACCAATATTTCGAAACTATTTCATGTAGTATCACGATTTGTGATTTGGCCTTCAAATCTCAGAATTTCGCATAATATTGCATTTTAAGCAAGTTTTCTTGCATTTTGTTTCGTACTAAAAATCATCGAATTTAGCAATATTTTGACGGTTATCATCCCCTTTTCGTTTATGTGATTTAAACAAAGTATAATCGAATTAGGCAATATTTTGCCGTTTTTCCACGTTTTTGTGAATTTTCAGTTTATTGTTATTAATTCATTAAATATACGATAAAAATGATGCAAACACATAATTGATTAGATAATAACCTTAAATACTTCATTTTCAATCATCTATTTGTTTCTCGTTAAAATACTGAGTAAGATATTGAAAAGGGGAGAAGTTCGGTTTTTATTGCATATATCGACGTTTCAGCCGGAATAGAGCGGTTTTACGTGTACATCTTCCATCGGTAATATAAACGGAAAATCAGGAATATTTAGTTAATTCCAATGAAAACACATTGATTTTTGTCATTTGTATTGGAAACAACATTGTCATATGCCTTTTCTTGGATCTTCTTAATATGAAACCTCGCTCAAAGATTCGAAGTTAAAATCCTCAAAATTGGTATAATAGTAACTTTTTTCACGTTTTTTTGTAGTTTGATATTACGTAAATATGTTTATTTTTACCAATACTTCGATACTATTTCATGTAGTATCACGATATGTGATTTGGCCTTCAAATCTCAGAATTTCGCATAATATTGCATTTTAAGCAAGTTTTCTTGCATTTTGTTTCGTACTAAAAATCATCGAATTTAGCAATATTTTGACGTTTATCATCCCCTTTTCATTTATGTGATTTAAACAAAATATAATCGAATTAGGTAATATTTTGCCGTTTTTCCACGTTTTTGTGAATTTTCAGTTTATTGTTATTAATTCATTAAATATACGATAAAAATGATGCAAACACATATATGATTAGAAATTAACCTTAAATACTTCATTTGCAATCAACTATTTGTTTCTCGTTAAAATACAGAGTAAGATATTGAAAAGGAGAGAAGTTCTGTTTTTATTGCATATATCGACGTTTCAGCCTGGTTAGAGCGGTTTTACGTGAACATCTTCCATCGGAATTATAAACGGAAAATCATGAACATTTTAGTTAATTCTAATGAAAACGCATTGATTTTTATCATTTGTATCGGAAACAACATTGTCATATGTCTTTTCTTTGATCTAAATAATACGAAACCTCGCTCTGTGATTCGAAGTTAAAATCCTCAAATATGGTATAATAGTGACTTTTTTCACGTTTTTCATGTAGTTTGATATTACGTATATATATAAATTTTTACCAATATTTCCATACTATTTCATGTAGTATCACGATTTGTGATTTGGCCTTTAAATCTCAGAATTTCGAATAATATTGCATTTTAAGCAAGTTTTCTTGCATTTTGTTTCGTACTAAAAATCATCTAATTTAGCAATATTTTGACGTTTATCATCTCCTTTTCGTTTATGTGATTTAAACAAAATATAATCGAATTAGGTAATATTTTGCCGTTTTACCTTAAATACTTCATTTGCTATCAACTATTTGTTTCTCGTTAAAATACAGAGTAAGATATTAAAAAGGAGAGAAGTTTTGTTCTTATTGCATATATCGACGTTTCAGCCGGATTAGAGCGGTTTTACGTGAACATCTTCCATCGGTAATATAAACGGAAAATCAGGAACATTTTAGTTAATTCTAAAGAAAACGCATTGATTTTCATATTTTTTTATTGGAAACAACATTGTCATATGTCTTTTCTTGGATCTTCTTAATACGAAACCTCGCTCTGTGATTTGAAGATAAAATCCTTATATATGGTAAAATAGTGATTTTTTTCACGTTTTCTAGGTAGTGTGATTTTACGTAAATATATTCATTTTTATCAATATTTCGATATTACATCATATTTTCTCACGATATGTGATTTGGCCGTCATATCACAGAATTTTGCAAATTTTGCATTTTTAAGCAAGTTTCTTGCATTTTGTTTTGTACTAAAAATCATCGAATTTAGCGTTAGTTAGTGACTATGACGTTTATCATCCCCTTTTCCTTTATGTGATTTAAACAAAATATCATCGAATTAGGCAATATTTTGCCTTTTTCTACGTTTTTGTGAATTTTCAGTTTATTGGTATTAATTCATTAAATATACGATAAAAATGATGCAAACACATAATTGATTAGATAATAACCTTAAATACTTCTTTTTCAATCATCTATTTGTTTCTCGTTAAAATACTGAGTAAGATATTGAAAAGGGGAGAAGTTCGGTTTTTATTGCATATATCGACGTTTCAGCCGGAATAGAGCGGTTTTACGTGTACATCTTCCATCGGTAATATAAACGGAAAATCAGGAACATTTAGTTAATTCCAATGAAAACACATTGATTTTTGTCATTTGTATTGGAAACAACATTGTGATATGCCTTTTCTTGGATCTTCTTAATACGAAACCTCGCTCAATGATTCGAAGTTAAAATCCTCAAAATTGGTATAATAGTAACTTTTTCACGTTTTTTTGTAGTTTGATATTACGTAAATATGTTTATTTTTACCAATACTTCGATACTATTTCATGTAGTATCACGATATGTGATTTGGCCTTCAAATCTCAGAATTTCGCATAATATTGCATTTTAAGCAAGTTTTCTTGCATTTTGTTTCGTACTAAAAATCATCGAATTTAGCAATATTTTGACGTTTATCATCCCCTTTTCTTTTATATGATTTAAACAAAATATAATCGAATTAGGTAATATTTTGCCGTTTTTCCACGTTTTTGTGAATTTTCAGTTTATTGTTATTAATTCATTAAATATACGATAAAAATGATGCAAACACATATTTGATTAGAAATTAACCTTAAATACTTCATTTGCAATCAACTATTTGTTTCTCGTTAAAATACAGAGTAAGATATTGAAAAGGGGAAAAGTTCTGTTTTTATTGCATATATCGACGTTTCAGCCGGATTAGAGCGGTTTTACGTGTACTTCTTCCATCGGTAATATAAACGGAAATTCAGGAACATTTTAGTTATCTCTAATGAAAACACATTGATTTTTATCATTTGTATCGGAAACAACATTGTCATATGTCTTTTCTTTGATCTAAATAATACGAAACCTCGCCTAATGATTCGAAGTTTAAATCCTCAAATTTGGTACAATAGTGACTTTTTTCACGTTTTTCATGTAGTTTGATTTTACGTATATATATTCATTTTTACCAATATTTCGATACTATTTCATGTAGTATCACGATATGTGATTTGGCCTTCAAATCTCAGAATTTCGCATAATATTGCATTTTAAGCAAGTTTTCTTGCATTTTGTTTCGTACTAAAAATCATCGAATTTAGCAATATTTTGACGTTTATCATCCCCTTTTCCTCTATGTGATTTAAACAAAATATCATCGAATTAGGCAATATTTTGCCGTTTTTCCACGTTTTTGTGAATTTTCAGTTTATTGGTAATAATTAATTAAATATACGATAAAAATGATACAAACACATAATTGATTAGAAATTCACCTTAAATACGTCATTTTCAATCAACTATTTGTTTCTCGTTAAAGTACAGAGTAAGATAATGAAAAGGGGAGAAGTTCTGAATTTATTGTATATATCGAGGTTTCACCCGGATTAGAGCGGTTTTGCGTGTACATCTTCCATCGGTATTATAAACGGAAAATCAGGAACATTTTAGTTAATTCTAATGAAAAAGCACTGATTTTTCAGTGCAAATAACTGATTAGATAATAATTGATTAGATTATTACACATATTAGATTACACATATTTGATTAGAAATTAACCTTAAATACTTCATTTGCAAACAACTATTTGTTTCTCGTTAAAATACAGAGTAAGATATTGAAAAGGAGAGAAGTTCTGTTCTTATTACATATATCGACGTTTCAGCCAGATTAGAGCGGTTTTACGTGAACATCTTCCATCGGTAATATAAACGGAAAATCAGGAACATTTTAGTTAATTCTAATGAAAACGCATTGATTTTTATCATTTGTAATGGAAACAACATTGTCATATGTCTTTTCTTGAATCTTCTTAATACGAAACCTCGCTCTGTGATTTGAAGTTAAAATCCTCAAATATGGTATAATAGTGACTTTTTTCTCGTTTTTCATGTAGTTTGATATTACGTATATATATTAATTTTTACCAATATTTCGAAACTATTTCATGTAGTATCACGATTTGTGATTTGGCCTTCAAATCTCAATTTTCGCATAATATTGCATTTTAAGCAAGTTTTCTTGCATTTTGTTTCGTACTAAAAATCATCGAATTTAGCAATATTTTGACGTTTATCATCCCCTTTTCGTTTATGTGATTTAAACAAAGTATAATCGAATTAGGCCAGATTTTGCCTTTTTCCACGTTTTTGTGAATTTTCAGTTTATTGGTATTAATTCATTAAATATACGATAAAAATGATGCAAACACATAATTGATTAGATAATAACCTTAAATACTTCGTTTTCAATCATCTATTTGTTTCTCGTTAAAATACTGAGTAAGATATTGAAAAGGGGAGAAGTTCGGTTTTTATTGCATATATCGACGTTACAGCCGGAATAGAGCGGTTTTACGTGTACATCTTCCATCGGTAATATAAACGGAAAATCAGGAACATTTAGTTAATTCCAATGAAAACACATTGATTTTTGTCATTTGTATTGGAAACAACATTGTCATATGCCTTTTCTTGGATCTTCTTAATACGAAACCTCGCTCAATGATTCGAAGTTAAAATCCTCAAAATTGGTATAATAGTGACTTTTTTCACGTTTTTTTGTAGTTTGATATTACGTAAATATGTAAATATGTTTATTTTTACCAATACTTCGATACTATTTCATGTAGTATCACGATATGTGATTTGGCCTTCAAATCTCAGAATTTCGCATAATATTGCATTTTAAGCAAGTTTTCTTGCATTTTGTTTCGTACTAAAAATCATCGAATTTAGCAATATTTTGACGTTTATCATCCCCTTTTCCTTTGTGTGATATAAACAAAATATCATCGAATTAGGCAATATTTTGCCGTTTTTCCACGTTTTTGTGAATTTTCAGTTTATTGGTATTAATTCAATAAATATACGATTAAAATGATGCAAACACATAATTGATTAGAAATTAACCTTAAATACTTCATTTGCAAATAACTATTTGTTTCTCGTTAAAATACAGAGTAAGATATTGAAAAGGAGAGAAGTTCTGTTTTTATTGCATATATCGACGTTTCAGCCTGATTAGAGCGGTTTTACGTGAACATCTTCCATCGGAATTATAAACGGAAAATCAGGAACATTTTAGTTAATTCTAATGAAAACGCATTGATTTTTATCATTTGTATCAGAAACAACATTGTCATATGTCTTTTCTTTGATCTAAATAATACGAAACCTCGCTCTGTGATTCGAAGTTAAAATCCTCAAATATGGTATAATAGTGACTTTTTTCACGTTTTTCATGTAGTTTGATATTACGTATATATATAAATTTTTACCAATATTTCCATACTATTTCATGTAGTATCACGATTTGTGATTTGGCCTTTAAATCTCAGAATTTCGAATAATATTGCATTTTAAGCAAGTTTTCTTGCATTTTGTTTCGTACTAAAAATCATCTAATTTAGCAATATTTTGACGTTTATCATCTCCTTTTCGTTTATGTGATTTAAACAAAATATAATCGAATTAGGTAATATTTTGCCGTTTTTCAACGTTTTTGTGAATTTTCAGTTTATTGTTATTAATTCATTAAATATACGATAAAAATGATGCAAACACATATTTGATTAGAAATTAACCTTAAATACTTCATTTGCAATCAACTATTTGTTTCTCGTTAAAATACAGAGTAAGATATTGAAAAGGGGAAAAGTTCTCTTTTTATTGCATATATCGACGTTTCAGCCGGATTAGAGCGGTTTTACGTGTACTTCTTCCATCGGTAATATAAACGGAAATTCAGGAACATTTTAGTTATCTCTAATGAAAACACATTGATTTTTATCATTTGTATCGGAAACAACATTGTCATATGTCTTTTCTTGGATCTTCTTAATACGGAACCTCGCTTAATGATTCGAAGTTTAAATCCTCAAATTTGGTATAATAGTGACTTTTTTCACGTTTTTCATGTAGTTTGATTTTACGTATATATATTCATTTTTACCAATATTTCGATACTATTTCATGTAGTATCACGATATTTGATTTGGCCTTCAAATCTCAGAATTTCGCATAACATTGCATTTTAAGCAAGTTTTCTTGCATTTTGTTTCGTACTAAAAATTATCGAATTTAGCAATATTTTGACGTTTATCATCCCCTTTTCGTTTATGTGATTTAAACAAAGTATAATCGAATTAGGCAATATTTTGCCGTTTATCCACGTTTTTGTGAATTTTCAGTTTATTGTTATTAATTCATTAAATATACGATAAAAATGATGCAAACACATAATTGATTAGAAATTAACCTTAAATACTTCATTTGCTATCAACTATTTGTTTCTCGTTAAAATACAGAGTAAGATATTGAAAAGGAGAGAAGTTCTGTTCTTATTGCATATATCGACGTTTCAGCCGGATTAGAGCGGTTTTACGTGAACATCTTCCATCGGTAATATAAACGGAAAATCAGGAACATTGCAGGCTCCACATGGCTCCAAAATTTGGCTTAAAATTGGAAGAATTTGGCTCCAAAATATGGCTCAATCGTCAAATTTGGGATGTTTTGGATATTTTGAAAACTGGTGGGGGGAGGGGTTTGGGCAAAATGTGACCCATCGCCGCTCTCAGTAATTGGAATATTTTCGGAATAAAAAGTCGTAATTTTAAACTGCGAATATGTGCAGAGAGCCAAAATTTGGCTTCAAAATATGGCTCAAGGGTCGAATTAGGGATGTTTGGAATATTTTGAAAACTGCAGAGGGTTTTGGGCAAAATGTGAAACATCACCGCTCTCAGTAATTGGCATATTTTCGGTATGAAATTCGTAATATCAAACTGCGAGTACGTGAAGTAAGCTAGAATTTTGCTTTAAAATATGGCTCAAGGGTCGAATTTGGGATGTTTGGGCTATTTTGAAAACTGCAGGGAAGGTTTGGGTAAAATGTGACCCATATCTGCTCACAGTAATTGGCGTATTTTCGGTATAAAACTCGTAATTTCAAACGGCAAATACTCTCAGAGAGCCAGAATTTGGCTCCTAAATATGGCTTAAGCGTCGAATTATGGATGTTTGGGATTTTTGGAAACTGCAAAGGCTGTTTGGGCAAAATGTGTCCCATCGCAGCTCTAAATAATTGGCATATTTTCGGTATAAAATTCGTAATTTCAAACTGCGAATACGTGCAGAGAGCCAGAATTTGGCTCCAAAATGTGGCTCAATCGTCTAATTTGGGATGTTTGGGATATTTTGAAAACTTTAGGGGGGTTTGGGCAAAATGTGACAAATCGTAGCTTGCAGTAATTGGCATATTTTCGGTATAAAAAGTCATAATTTCAAACTGCGAATACGTGCTGAGAGCCAGAATTTGGCTCCAAAATACGGCTAAAGGGTCGAATTTGGGTTGTTCTGGATATTTTTAAAACTGCAGTGGGTTTGGCCAAATTGTGACCCATGGCCGATCTCAGTAATTGGCATATTTTCGGTTAAAAAATCGTAATTTAAAACTGCGAATACGTGCAGAGAGCCAGAATTTGGCTCCAAAATATGGCTCAAGGGTCGAATTTGGGATGTTTGGGATATTTTGAAAACTGCAGGGAGGGTTTGGGCAAAATGTGACCCATCGCCGCTCTCAGTAAATGGCATATTTTCGGTTTAAAAAGTCGTAATTTCAAACTGTGAATACGTGCAGAGAGCCAGGATTTGGCTCCAAAATATGGTTCAAGGGTCGAATTAGGGATGTTTGGAATATTTTGAAAACTGCAGGTTTTTTTTTGCAAAATGTGAAACATCGCCGCTCTCAGTAATTGGCATATTTTCGTTATGAAAAGTCGTAATATCAAACTGCGAGTACGTGAAGTAAGCTAGAATTTGGCTTTAAAACATGGCTCCAGGGTCGAATTTGGGATATTTGGGCTATTTTGAAAACTGCAGGGAGGGTTTGGGCAAAATGTGACCCATCGCCGCTCACAGTAATTGGCGTATTTTCGGTATAAAAGTCATAATTTCAAACGGCAAATACTTGCAGAGAGCCAGAGTTTGGCTCCTAAATATGGCTTAAGCGTCAAATTTGGGATGTTTGGGATTTTTTAAAACTGCAAGGGGGGTTTGGGCAAAATGTGACCCATCGCTGCTCTAAATAATTGGCATATTTTCTGCATCCCTCTCTTGAGCCTTTGCACCACTCTCTTAAGCCTCTGCATCACTCTCTTAAGCCTCTGAATCCCTCTCTTGAATCTCTGAATCCCTCCCTTGTGCCTCTGCATCACTCTCTCGAGCCTCTGTATCACTCTCTTGAGCCTCTGCATCACTCTCTAGAGCCTCTGCATCTCTCTCTTCAGCCTCTGCATCACTCTCTTGAGCCTCTGCATCACTCTCTCGAGCCTCTGCATCATTCAATTGAGCCTCTGCATCACTCTCTTGAGCCTCTGAATCACTCTCTTAAGCCTCTGCATCCCTCTCTTCATCCTCTGCATCACTCTCTTGAGAATCTGCATCATTCTCTTGAGACTCTGCATCCCTCTCTTAAGCCTTTACATCATTCTCTTGAGCCTCTGCATCACTCTCTTGAGCCTCTGCATCACTCTCTTAGGCCTCTTCATCTCTCTCTTCAGCCTCTGCATCACTCTCTTCAGCCTCTGCATCCCTCTCCTGAGCCTCTGCATCCCTCTCGTAAGCCTTTGCATCACTCACTTAAGCCTCTGCATCTCTCTCTTGAGCCTCTGCATCACTCTCTTAAGCCTCTGCATCACTCTCTTTACCCTCTGCATCCCTCTCTTGAGCCTCTGCATCATTCTCCTAAGCCTCTGCATCACAATCTTGAGCCTCTGCATCACTCATTTAGCCTCTGCATCACTCTCTGGAACCTCTTCATCACTCTCTTGAGCCTCTGAATCACTCTCTAAAACCTCTGCATCCCTCTCTTGATCCTCTGCATCACTCTCTTGAGCCTCTTTGCATCATTCTCTCTAGCCTCTACATCCCTCTGTTAAGCCTCATACTCTTGAGCCCCTGCATCACTCTCTTGAGCCTCTGCATCACTCTCTTAAGCCTCTGCATCTCTCTCTTGAGCCTCTACATCACTCTCTTGAGCCTCTGCATCACTTTCTTGAGCCTCTGCATCACTCTCTTAAGCCTCTGCATCCCTCTCTTCATCCTCTGCATCACTCTATTGAGCCTCTTTATCATTCTCTTGAGCCTCTGTATCCCGCTCTTAAGCCTCTACATCATTCTCTTGAGCCTCTGCATCACTCTCTGGAGCCTCTGCATCACTCTCTTGAGCATCTGCATCCCTCTCTGGACCTTCTGCATCCCTCTCTTGAGCCTCTGCATCCCTCTTTTGAGCCTTTGCATCACTCACTAATGCCTCTGCATCACTCTCGTAAGCCTCTGAATCACAGTCTTGTGCCTCTGTATCCCTCTCTTGAGCCTCTGCATCACTGTGTTGAGCCTCTGCATTCCTCACTTGAGCCTCTGCATCATTCTCCAAAGCCTCTGCATCACTATCCTGAGCCTCTGCATCACTCACTTTAGCCTCTGCATCACTCTCCTGGGCCTCGGCATCACTCTCTTGAGCCTCTGCATCACACTCTTGAGCCTCTGCATCACTCTCTTGAGCCTCTGCATCACTCTCTTGAGTCTCTGCATCGCTCTCTTGAGCCTCTGCATCACTCTCTTAAGCCTCTGCATCAATCTCTTAAGCCTCTGCAACTCTCTCTTCAGCGTGTGCATCACTCTCTTACGCCTGTGCATCCCTCTCTTGATCCTCTACAACACTCGCTTGAGCCTCTGCATACCTCTCTTGATCCTCTGCATCCCTCTCTTGAGCCTCTGCAACACTCTCTTCAGCCTCTGCATCACTCACTTTATCCTCTGCACCCCTCTCTTAAGCCTCTGCATCCCTCGCTTGAGCCTCTGCATAACGCTCTTGAGTCTCTGCATCACTCTCTTCATCCTCTGTATCCCTCTCCTATGCCTCTGCATCACTCTGCATCCCTCTCTTGAGCCTTTGCACCACTCTCTTAAGCCTCTGCATCCCTCTCTTGAACCACTGCCTCACTCTCTTAAGCCTCTGAATCCCTCTCTTGAGTCTCTGAATCCCTCTCTTGTGCCTCTGCATCACTCTCTCGAGCCTCTGCATCACTCTCTTGATCCTCTGTATCACTCTCTTGAGCCTCTGCATCACTCTCTAGAGCCTCTGCATCTCTCTCTTCAACCTCTGCATCACTCTCTTAAGCCTCTGCTTCCCTCTCTTAATCCTCTGCATCACTCTCTTGAGCCTCTGCATCACTCTCTTGATCCTCTACATCACTCTCTTGATCCTCTACATTACTCTCTTGAGCCTCTGCATCACTCTCTCGAGCTACTGCATCACTCAATTGAGCCTCTGCATCTCTCTCTTGAGCCTCTGCATCACTCTCTTAAGCCTCTGCATCCCTCTCGTCATCCTCTGCATCATCCTCTGAACATCTTCCATCGGAATTATAAACGGAAAAACAGGAACATTTTAGTTAATTCTAATGAAAACGCATTGATTTTTATCATTTGTAATGGAAACAACATTGTCATATGTCTTTTCTTGGATCTTCTTAATACGAAACCTCGCTCTGTGATTTGAAGTTAAAATCCTCAAATATGGTATAATAGTGACTTTTCTCACGTTTTTCATGTAGTTTCATATTACGTATATATATTAATTTTTACCAATATTTCGATACTATTTCATGTAGTATCACGATTTGTGATTTGGCCTTCAAATCTCAGAATTTCGAATAATATTGCATTTTAAGCAAGTTTACTTGCATTTTGTTTCGTACTAAAAATCATCTAATTTAGCAATATTTTGACGTTTATCATCCCCTTTTCGTTTATGTGATTTAAACAAAATATAATCGAATTAGGCAATATTTTGCCGTTTTTCCACGTTCTTGTGAATTTTCAGTTTATTGTTATTAATTCATTAAATATACGATAAAAATGATGCAAACACATAATTGATTAGAAATTAACCTTAAATACTTCATTTTCAATCAACTATTTGTTTCTCAAGAGAGGCTCAAGAGAGTGATGCGTAGGCTCAAGAGAGTGATGCAGAGGCTCAAGAGAGGGATGCAGAGGCTCAAGAGAGTGATGCAGAGGCTTAAAAGAGTGTTGCAGAGGCTGAAGAGAGAGATGCAGAGGCTTAAGAGAGTGATGCAGAGGCTTAAGTGAGTGATGCAGAGGTTTAAGAGAGGGATGCAGAGGCTCCAGAGAGTGATGCAGAGGCTTAAGAGAGGGATGCAGAGGTTCAAGAGAATGATGCAGAGGTTCAAGAGAGTGGTGCAGAGGTTAAAGAGAGGGATGCTGAGGCTCCAGAGAGGGATGCAGAGGCTCAAGAGAGTGTTGCAGAGGCTGAAGAGAGAGATGCAGAGGCTTAAGAGAGTGATGCAGAGTCTCAAGAGAGTAATGCAGAGGCTCAAGAGAGTGATGTCGAGGCTCAAGAGAGCGATGCAGAGGCTCAAGAGAGTGATGCACAGGATCATGAGAGTGATGCAGAGGCTCAAGAGAGTGATGCAGAGGATTAAGAAAGGGATGCAGAGGCTCAAGAGAGTGCTGCAGAGGTTAAAGAGAGGGATGCTGAGGCTCCAGAGAGTGATGCAGAGGCTTA
Organism: Procambarus clarkii; assembly: GCF_040958095.1. Taxonomy (NCBI): domain Eukaryota; kingdom Metazoa; phylum Arthropoda; class Malacostraca; order Decapoda; family Cambaridae; genus Procambarus; species Procambarus clarkii. The sequence continues at coordinate 1,499,396 of NC_091152.1, forward strand.
AGAGAGGGATGCAGAGGTTCAAAAGAATGATGCAGAGGCTCAAGAGAGTGCTGCAGAGGTTAAAGAGAGGGATGCTGAGGCTCCAGAGAGGGATGCAGAGGCTCAAGAGAGTGTTGCAGAGGCTGAAGAGAGAGATGCAGAGGCTTAAGAGAGTGATGCAGAGTCTCAAGAGAGTAATGCAGAGGCTCAAAAGAGTGATGTCGAGGCTCAAGAGAGCGATGCAGAGGCTCAAGAGAGTGATGCAGAGGATCATGAGAGTGATGCAGAGGCCGAAGAGAGTGATGCAGAGGCTTAAGAGAGTGATGCAGAGGCTGAAGAGAGTGTTGCAGAGGCTTAAGAGAGTGATGCAGAGGCTCAAGAGAGGGATGCAGAGGCTCAAGAGAGTGACGCAGAGGCTTAATAGATGGATGCAGAGGATCAAGAGAGTGATGCAGAGGCTTAATAGAGGGATGCAGATGCTCAAGAGAGGGAGGCAGAGGCTCAAGAGAGGGATGCAGGGGCTCAAGAGAGGGATGCAGAGGCTCAAGTGAGGGATGCAGAGGCACAAGAGAGGGATGCAGAGGCTCTTGAGAGTGACGCAGAGGCTCAAGAGAGGGATGAAGAGGCTTAAGAAAGTGATTTCCTACTGAGTTCCTGAGAGTTCCTGAGCCTACTGGGCTCTATCATATCTACATTTAAAACTGTGTATGGAGTCAGCATCCACCACATCACTGCCTAATGCATTCCATCCGTTAACTACTCTGACACTGAAAAAGTTCCTTCTAACGTCTTTGTGGCTCATGTGGGTACTCAGTTTCCACCTGTGTCCCCTTGTTCGCGTCCCACCAGTGTTGAATAGTTTATCCTTGTTTACCCGGTCGATTCCTCTGAGGATTTTGTAGGTTGTGATCATGTCTCCCCTTACTCTTCTGTCTTCCAGTGTCGTAAGGTGCATTTCCCGCAGCCTTTCTTCGTAACTCATGCCTCTTAGTTCTGGACGTAATCCATGCAATATTATGCGAAATTCTGAGATTTGAAGGCCAAATCACATATCGTGATACTACATGAAATAGTATCGAAGTATTGGTAAAAATAAACATATTTACGTAATATCAAACTACATGAAAAACGTGAAAAAAGTCACTATTATACCAAATTTGAGGATTTTAACTTCGAATAATTGAGCGAGGTTTCTTATTAACAAGATCCAAGAAAAGACATATGACAATGTTGTTTCCAATACAAATGATAAAAATCAATGTGTTTTCATTGGAATTAACTAAATTTTCCTGATTTTCCGTTTATATTACCGATGGAAGATGTACACGTAAAATATATATATATTATATATATATATATATATATATATATATATATATATATATATATATATATATATATATATATATATATATATATATATATATATATATATATATATATATATATATATATATATATATGTCGTACCTAGTAGCGAGAACGCACTTCTCTGCCTACTATGCAAGGCCCGATTTGCCTAATAAGCCAAGTTTTCCCTAATTAATATATTTTCTCTAATTTTTTATTTATGAAATGATAAAGCTACCCATTTCATTATGTATGAGGTCAATTTTTTTTATTGGAGTTAAAATTAACATAGATATATGGCCGAACCTAACCAACCCTACCTAACCTAACGTAACCTATCTTTATAGGTTAGGTTAGGTTAGGTATCCGAAAAAGTTAGGTTAGGTTAGGTTAGGTAGGTTAGGTCGTCGAAAAACAATTAGTTCATGAAAACTTGGCTTATTAGGCAAATCGGGCCTTGCATAGTAGGCTGAAAAGTGCGTTCTGGCTACTAGGTACGACATATATATATATATATATATATATATATATATAATATATACACACATATATATATGTGTGTATATCACGAAAATAAACACGTGATTAAAAATGTGACAATGTCAGACCACGGAGGAAAAATGAAACATGAATTTCCTTAAGTACTTTCGTATATTAATACATCTTCAAAAGGAGTGTTTCATTTTTTCCTCCGTGGTCTGACATTGTCATATATATATATATATATATATATATATATATATATATATATATATATATATATATATATATATATATATATATATATATATATATATATATATATATATATATATATTTTATATATATATATATATATATATATTTTATATATATATATATATATATATTTTATATATATATATATATATATATATATATATATATATATAGATATATATATATATATATATATATATATATATATATATATATATATATATATATATATATATATATATATATATATATATATATATATATATATATATATATATATTAAATATGACCGAAAAAGTAAGAATAATAATTCTAACACGAATTTTCTCAATCTTTCGTACATTTCTTTTCACTGTTGGAGGTAATTCAAAAATCAATTCTCCAAAATTCATTTTTATTTCTAGTCTGACGCGACACGAGCGCGTTTCGTATAACTTATTACATTTTCAAAGACTTTATTTTACAAATACACAACTGAATAGAACTTACACATCTTCGATTTTTGTTTATATCTACATTTGAGTGAGGTGGATGGGGTGAGGTGGCATTAATAAGGTATTAATTTCATCAACACAAGACAGAACAAGAGGTGGCATTAATAGGGTATTAAATTCATCAACACAAGACAGAACACGAAACAATGGGTATTGAAATGGAAGTGATTGTAGAAAGCCTATTGGTCCATATTTCTTGATGCTTCTATATTGGAGCGGAGTCTTGAGGTGGGTAGAATATAGTTGTGCATTAATTGGCTGTTGATTGCCGGTGTTGACTTCTTAATGTGTAGTGCCTCGCAAACGTCAAGCCGCCTGCTGTCGCTGTATCTATCGATGATTTCTGTGTTGTTTACTAGGATTTCTCTGGCGATGGTTTGGTTGTGGGAAGAGATTATATGTTCCTTAATGGAGCCCTGTTGTTTATGCATCGTTAAACGCCTAGAAAGAGATGTTGTTGTCTTGCCTATATACTGGGTTTTTTGGAGCTTACAGTCCCCAAGTGGGCATTTGAAGGCATAGACGACGTTGGTCTCTTTTAAAGCGTTCTGCTTTGTGTCTGGAGAGTTTCTCATGAGTAGGCTGGCCGTTTTTCTGGTTTTATAGTAAATCGTCAGTTGTATCCTCTGATTTTTGTCTGTTGGGATAACGTTTCTATTAACAATATCTTTCAGGACCCTTTCCTCTGTTTTATGAGCTGTGGAAAAGAAGTTCCTGTAAAATAGTCTAATAGGGGGTATAGGTGTTGTGTTAGTTGTCTCTTCAGAGGTTGCATGGCGTTTCAATTTCCTTCTTATGATGTCTTCGACGAAACCATTGGAGAAGCCGTTGTTGACTAGGACCTGCCTTACCCTACAGAGTTCTTCGTCGACTTGCTTCCATTCTGAGCTGTGGCTGAGAGCACGGTCGACATATGCGTTAACAACACTCCTCTTGTACCTGTCTGGGCAGTCGCTGTTGGCATTTAGGCACATTCCTATGTTCGTTTCCTTAGTGTAGACTGCAGTGTGGAAACCTCCGCTCTTTTCCATGACTGGTACATCTAGAAAGGACAGCTTCCCATCCTTTTCCATCTCGTAAGTGAAACGCAGCACGGAACTCTGCTCAAATGCCTCCTTCAGCTCCTGCAGATGTCTGACATCAGGTACCTGTGTAAAAATGTCGTCAACATACCTGCAGTATATGGCCGGTTTCAAGTTCATGTCGACTAAGACTTTTTGCTCGATGGTACCCATGTAGAAGTTGATAAACTGGACACCTAGGGGAGAACCCATGGCGACCCCATCTACTTGCTTATACATGTGCCCATCCGGGCTCAAGAAGGGTGCCACTTTAGTACAAGCTTGGAGTAGTTTCCTTAGAATATTTTCGGGTATGTCAAGAGGAGTACAGGCTGGATCACGATACACTCTGTCGGCTATCATCCCGATTGTCTCGTCCACAGGTACGTTGGTAAACAGCGATTCTACGTCCAACGAGGCTCTTATCCCTGTGGCCCGTGTGCCCCGCAGTAAGTCAACAAATTCCTTTGGAGACTTCAGGCTGAAGGCGCAAGGAACATAAGGAGTCAGCAGGCCGTTGAGTCGCTTCGCCAGTCTGTGTGTGGGTATCTGGCTAATGATTAGCCGATGTGGGTTTCCAGGCTTGTGTGTCTTGACATTTCCATACGCATATCCAGGTTTATATTCCCCAATGATCTTTGGCAGGTTGGGTCCGGATTTCTTGGCGTTCACAGTTTCGATCAGTTTGTTGACCTTGACCTTATATATATAATATATATATATATATATATATATATATATATATATATATATATATATATATATATATATATATATATATATATATATATAATATATATAATATATATATATATATATATATATAATATATATATATATATATATATATATATATATATATATATAATATAATAATATATATAATATATTATATATAATATATATATTATATATATATATATATATATATATATATATATATATATATATATATATATATATATATATATAATATATATAATATATTATATATAATATATATATTATATATATATATATATATATATATATATATATATATATGTATATATATATATATATATATATATATATATATATATATATATATATATATATATACATATATATATATATATATATATATATATATATTTATATATATATGTATATATATATACATATATATATTTATATATATATATATATATATATATATATATATATATATATATATATATATATATATATATATATATATATATATATATATATATATATATATATATATATATATATAATGCGACCCTTGAGCCAAATTTTGGAGCCAAATTTTGACTCTGCACGTTACCGCCGTTTGAAATTACGACTTTTTATACCGAAAATATGCCAATTACTGAGAGCGGCGATGGGTCATATTTTGACTAAACCCATTCTGCAGTTTTCAAAATATCGAAAACTCTCCAAATTCGACGCTTCAGTCAAATTTGGGGCCAAATTCTGGCTCTGTGCACAAATTCGCAGTTTGAAATTACGACTTTTTATACCGAAAATATGCCAATATCTGAGATTTGCTATGGGTCTCATTTTGCCGATCCCCCCCCCCCGCCCCCCTTGCAGTTTTCAAAATATCCCAAACATCCCAAATTCGACGCTGAGCCATATTTTAGAGCCCAATTTCTGGCTCTCTGCACGTATTCGCAGTTTGAAATTACGACTTCTTATACCGAAAATATGCCAATTACTGAAAGCGGCGATGGATCACATTTTGCCCAAACCCTCCCAGCAGTTTTCAAAATATCCCAAACATCCCAAATTTGACGCTTGAGCCATATTTTGGAGACGAACTCTAGCTCTCTGCACGTAATCGCAGTTTGAAATTACGAATTTAATTCCGAAAATATGCCAATTACTGAGACCGGCGAAGGGTCACATTTTGCCCAAACCCACCCTGCAGTTTTGAAAATATCCCAAACATCCAAAATTCGACGCTTGAGCCATATTTTGGAGGCAAATTCTGGCTCTCTGAACGTAACCGCCGTTTGAAATTACGACTTTATATACCGAAAATATGCCAATTACTGAGAGCGGCGATGTGTCATATTTTGACTAAACCCACCGTGCAGTTTTCAAAATATCGAAAACTCTCCAAATTCGACGCTTGAGCCAAATTTTGGAGCCAAATTCTGGCTCTGTGCACGTATTCGAAGTTTGAAATTACTACTTTTTATACCGAAAATATGACAATTTCTGAGATTTGCTATGGGTCACATTTTGCCGAACCCCCCGCCCCCCCCCCCCTGCAGTTTTCAAAATATCCCAAACATCCCAAATTCGACGCTTGAACCATATTTTTAGAGCCCAGTTTCTGGCTCTCTGCACGTATTCGCAGTTTGGAATTACGACTTCTTATACCGAAAATATGCCAATTACTGAAAGCGGCGATGGATCACATTTTGCCCAAACCCTCCCAGCAGTTTTCAAAATATCCCAAACATCTTAAATTTGACGCTTGAGCCATATTTTGGAGACGAACTCTGGCTCTCTAAACGTAATCGCAGTTTGAAATTACGAATTTTATTCCGAAAATATGCCAATTACTGAGAGCAGCGATGGGTCACATTTTGCCCAAACCCACCCTGCAGTTTTGAAAATATCCCAAACATCCAAAATTTGACGCTTGAGCCATATTTTGGAGCCAAATTCTGGCTTTTCCTGCACGTATTCGCAGATTGAAATGTCGATTTTTTATACACGAAATATGCCAATTACTGAAAGCGTCGATGGATCACATTTTGATCTAACCCTCCCTGCAGTTTTAAAAATATCCCACACATCCCAAATTCGACGCTTGAGCCATATTTTTGAGGCAAATTCTGGCTCTCTGCATGTAATCGCCGTTTGAAATTACGACTTTTTATACCGAAAATATTCGAATTACTGAGATTGGCTATGGGTCACATTTTGCCGAAACCCCCCCATAGCAGTTTTCAAAATATCCCAAACATCCAAAATTTGACCCTTGAGTAATATTTTGGAGCCACATTCTGGCTCTCTGCACGTATTCGCAGTTAAAATTACGAATTCTTATACCGAAAATATGCCAAATACTGAGAGCGGCGATGGATCACATTTTGCCCAATCCCCCCCTGCAGTTTTCAAAATATCCCAAACATCCCAAATTATACCCTTGAGCAATATTTTGGAGTCAAATTCTGGTTCTCTGCACGTATTCGCCGTTTGAAATTACGACTTTTTATACAAAAAATATGCAAATTTCTGAGAGCCGCGATGGGTTTCATTTTACCCAAACAACCCCCCCCCCCAGGAGTTTTCTGAATATTCCAAACATCCCAAACTCGACGCTTGAGCCATATTTTGGGGCCAAATTTTGGTTCTCTGCACGTATTCGCAGTTTGAAATTACGACTTTTTATACCGAAAATATGCCAATTACTGAAAGCGGCGATGTATCACATTTTGCCCAAACCCTCCCTACAGTTTTCAAAATAACCCAAACATCGTAATTTCGACGCTTGAGCCATACTTTAGAGCCCAATTTTTGGCTCTCTGCACGTATTCGCAGTTTGAAATTAAGAATTCTTATACCGAAAATATTCCAAACACTGAGAGCGGAGATGGGTCACATTTTGCCCAATTCCCCCCCTGCAGATTTCAAAATATTCCAAACATTCCAAATTAGACCCTTGAGCCATATTTTGGAGTCAAATTCTGGCTCTCTGCACGTATTCGCAATTTGAAATTACGACTTTTATACCGAAAATATGCAAATTACTGAGAGCGGCGATACGTATACGAGCATACGTAGCCGAAAACCTGCCAATTACTGAAAGCGGCGATTCGCCACATTTTGCCCAAACCTTCCCTGCAGTTTTCAAAATATCCCAAACATCCCAAATTCGACGCTTAAGCAATACTTTGGAGCAAAAATTCTCGCTCTCTGCACGTATTCGCAGTTTGAAATTACGACTTTTTATTGCGAATATATGCCAATTACTGGGAGCAGCGATCCCAGAGAGCAATGCTTTGCAGCAAAAATTCTCGCCTCTCTGCACGTATTCGCAGTTTGAAAATACGACCTTTTATACCAAAAATATGCCAATTACTGAGAGCGGCGATGGGTCACATTTGCCCAAACCCCCTTGCAGTTTTCAAAATATCCGAAACATAACAAATTCGACCCTTGAACCATATTTTGGAGCCAAATTTTGGCTCTCTTCACGTATTTGCAGTTTGAATATACTAATTTTTATACCGAAAATATCGCAATTACAAAAGCAGCGATGGATCGCATTTTGCCCAAACCCTTGCTGCAGTTTTCAAAATATTCCAGACATCCCAAATTAGACGCTTGAGCCATATTTTGGAAGCAAATTCTGGCTCTCGGCACGTATTCGCAGTTTGAAATTATGAATTTTTTTTCTGAAAATATGCCAATTACTGAGAGCGGCGATGGGTCACGTTTTGCCCAAACCCCCACTGCAGTTTTCAAAATATCCCAAACATCCTAAACTCGACAATTGAGCCATATTTGGGAGCCAAATTCTGGCTCTCTGCACGTATTCGCAGTTTGAAATTACGACTTTTTATATCGAAAATATGCCAATTACTGAGATCAGCGATGGGTCACATTTTGCCCAAACCCCCTTGCAGTTTTCAAAATAACCCAAACATCCCAAATTCAACCGTTAAGCCATATTTTGGAGACAAATTCTGGCTCTCTTCACGTATGCGCAGATTGAAATTACGACTTTTTATACCGAAAATATGCCAATTACTGAAAGCGGCAATGGATCGCATTTTGCCCAAACCCTCCCTGCAGTTTTCAAAATATCCCAAACTTCCCAAATTCGATGCTTGAGCCATAATTTGAAGCCAAATTCTGTCTCTCGGCACGTATTCATAGTATGAAATTACGACTTTTTATACCGAAAATATACCAATTACTGAGAGCGGCGATGGGTCACATTTTGCCGAAACCCTCACTGCAGTTTTCAAAATATCCCAAACATCCCAAGTTCGAACCTTGATCCATATTTTAGAGTCAAATTCGGACTCTCTGCACGTATTCGCAGTTTGAAAATACGACTTTTTATACCGAAAATATGCCAATTACTTAGAGCAGCGAAGTGTCACATTTTGCCCAATACCCAACTGCAGTTTTCAAAATATCCCAAATATCCCAAATTCGACGATTGAGCGTGATTTTGGAGTCAAATTCTGGCTCTATGCACGTATTCGCAGTTCGAAATTACGACTTTTTATACCAAAAATATTCCAATTACTCAGAGCGACAATAGGTCATATTTTGCCCAAACCCCCTTGCAGTTTTTAAATATATCACAAACATTCTAAATTCGTCCTTTGAGCCATATTTTGGAACCAAATTCTGGCTCTTTACACGTGTTCGCAGTTTGAAATTACGACTTTTTATACCGAAAATATGCCAATTACTGAGAGCAGCGATGGGTCACATTTTGCCCAAACCCCCCTGCAATTTTCAAAATAACCCAAACATCCCAAATTCAACACTTAAGCCATATTATAGAGCCAAATTCTGGCTCTCTGCACGTATTCCCAGTTTGAAAATACGACTTTTTATACTGAAAATAAGCCAATTACTGAAAGCGGCGATGGGTCACATTTTGCCCAAACCCCCACTGCAGTTTTCAAATTATCCCAAACATCCCAAATTCGACGATTGAGCCATATTTTGAAGCCAAATACTAGCTCTCTGCACGTATTCGCAGTTTGAAATTACGACTTTTTATACAGAAAATATGCCAATTACTCAGAGCGGCAATAGGTCACATTTTGCCCAAACCCCCTTGCAGTTTTTAAATATATCAGAAACATCCGAAATTCTTCCGTTGAGCCATATTTTGGAACCAAATTCTGGCTCTCTGCACGTATTCGCAGTTTGAAATTACGACTTTTTATACCGAAAATATGCCAATTACTGAAAGCGGTGATGGATCGCATTTTGCTCAATCCCTCCCTACAGTTTTCAAAATATCCCAAACTTCCCAAATTCGATGCTTGAGCCATATTTTAGAGCCAAATTCTTTCTCTCGGCACGTATTCGTAGTATGAAATTACGAGTTTTTATACCGAAACTATGCCAATTACTGTGAGCAGCGATGGGTCACATTTTGCCCAAACCCCCTTGCAGTTTTCAAAATAATCGAAACATCCCAAATTCGACCCTTGAACCATATTTTAGAGCCAAATTCTGGCTCTCTGCACGTATTCGCAGTTTGAAAATAAGACTTTTTATATCGAAAATATGTCAATTACTTAGAGAGGCGATCGGTCACATTTTGCCCAAACCCCCCTGCAGTTTTCAAAATATCCCAAACATCCTAAATTCGACACTTTAGCCATATGTGATGCAGAGGCACACGAGAATGATGTAGAGGCTTAAGAGAGGGATGCAGAGGCTCAAGAGAATGATGCAGGGGCTCAAGAGAATGATGCAGAGGCTTATGAGAGGGATGCAGAGGCTGAAGAGAATGATGCAGAGGCTTAAGAGAAGGATGCAGAGGCTGAAGAGAATGATGCAGAGGCTTAAGAGAGGGATGCAGAGGCTGAAGAGAGTGATGCAGAGGCTCAAGAGAGTGATGCAGAGGCTTAAGAGAGGGATGCAGAGGCTGAAGAGAATGATGCAGAGGCTTAAAAGAGTGATGCAGAGGCTCAAGAGAGTGATGCAGAGGCTCAAGAGAGTGATGCAGAAGCTGAAGAGAATGATGCAGAGGCTTAAGAGAGTGATGCTGAGGCTGAAGAGAATGATGCAGAGGCTTAAGAGAGGGATAAAGAGACTCAAGAGAGTGTTGCAGAGGCTCAAGACAAGGGATGCAAAGGCTATAGAGAGGGATGCAGAGACTCAGAAGAGGGATGCAGAGGCTTAAGAGAGTGATGCAAAGGCTCAAGAGAAGGATGCAGAGGCTCATGAGAGGAATGCTGAGGCTCACGTGGGGGATGGAGAGGCTTAGGAGAATGATGCAGCGGCCTAGGAGAATGATGCAGAGGCTCAAGATAGGGATGCAGAGGCTCAAGAGAGTGATTAAGAGGCTCAAGAAAGTGATGCAGAGGACCAAGAGAGTGATGCAGAGGCTCAAGGGAGGGATGCAGAGGCTCAAGAGAGTGATGCAGAGGCTCCAGAGAGTAATGCAGAGGCTAAAGAGAGTGATGCAGAGGCTCAAGAGAATGATGTAGAGGCTTAAGAGAGGGATGCAGAGGCTCAAGAGAATGATGCAGAGGCTCAAGAGATGGATGCAGAGGATTAAGAGAGTGATGCAGAGGCTCAAGAGAGTGATATAGAGGCTTAAGAGAGGGATGCAGAGGCTGCAAGCGGCAATGGGTCACATTTTGCCCAAACCCCCACTGCAGTTTTCAAAATATCCCAAACATTCCAAATTCGACGCTTGAGCCATATTTTGGAGCCAAATTCTGGCTCTCTGCACGTATTCGCTGTTTGAAATTACGATTTTTTATACCGAAAATATGCCAATTAGTGAGAGCGCCGATGGGTCACATTTTGCCCAAACCCACCTGCAGTTCTCAAAATATCCCAAACTTCCAAAATTCTACCCTTAAGCCATATTTAAGAGCCAAACACTGGCTCTCTGCACGTATTCGCAGTTTAAATTACGACTTTTTATACCGAAAATATGCCAATTACTGAGAGCGGCGATGGGTCACATTTTGCCCAAACCCCCCTGCAATTTTCAAAATATCCCAAACATCCCAAATTCGGCACTTTAGCCATATTTTGGAGCCAAATTCTGGCTCTGTGCACGTATTCGATGTTTGAAATAACGACTTTTTATACCGAAAATATGCGAAATACTGTGAGCGGCGATGGGTCTCGTTTTCTCACGATATGTGATTTGGCCTTCAAATCTCAGAATTTCGCATAATATTGCATTTTTTAGCAAGTTTTCTTGCATTTTGTTTTGTACTAAAAATCATCGAATTTAGCAATATTTTGACGTTTATTATCCCCCTTTTCCTTTATGTGATTTAAACAAAATATCATCGAATTAGGCAATATTTTGCCGTTTTTCCACGTTTTTGTGAATTTACAGTTTATTGTTATTAATTTATTATATATACGATAAAAATGATGCAAACACATAATTGGTTACAAATTAATCTTAAATACTTCATTTTCAATCAACTATTTGTTTCTTTTTAAAATACTTTGTAATTTATTGAAAGGGGAGAAGTTCTATTTTTATTGCATATATCGACGTTTCAGCCTAGGATTAGAGCGGTTTTACGTGTACATCATCCATTGGTAATATAAACATAAAATCAGGAACATTTTAGTTAATTCTAATGAAAACACATTGATTTTTATCATTTGTATTGGAAACAACATTTTAATATGTCTTTTCTAGGATCTAAGTAATACGGAACCTCGACTTATAATTTGAAGTTAAAATCCTCAAATTTGGTAATATAATGACTTTTTTCACTCTTTTCATGTAGTGTGAAATTACGTAAATATATTCGTTTTTACCAATATTTCGATATTACTTTATGTTTTCTCACGATATGTGATTTGGCCTTCAAATCTCAGAATTTCGAAAATATTGCATTTTTTTGCTAGTTTTCTTGCATTTGGTTTGTTAAAAAAAATCACCGAATTTAACAATATTTTGACGTTTATCATCCCCCCTTTTCCCTTATGTGATTTAAACAAAATATCATCGAATTAGGCAGTATTTTGCTGTTTTTCTACGTTTTTGTGAATTTTCAGTTTATTGTTATTAATTCATTATATATACGATAAAAATGATGCAATCATATAATTGGTTAGAAATTAACCATAAATACTTCATTTGCAACCAATTACTTGTTTCTCGTTAAGATACTGTGTAAGATATTTAAAAGTGGAGAAGTTCTGTTTTTATTGCATATATCGACGTTTCAGCCGGATTAGAGCGGTTTTACGTGTACATCTTCCATTGGTAATATAAACATAAAATCAGTAACATTTTAGTAAATTCTAATGAAAACACATTGATTTTTACCATTTGTATTGGAAACAACATTTTAATATGTCTTTTCTAGGATGTAAGTAATACTAAACCCCGCTCTATAATTTGAAGTTAAAATCCTCAAATTTGGTAATATAGTGACATTTTTCACGTTTTTCATGTAGTGTGATTTTATGTAAATATATTCGTTTTTACCAATATTTCGATACTACTTCATGTTTTCTCACGATATGTTATTTGGCCTTCAAATCTCAGAATTTCGCATAATATTGCTTTTTTAGCTAGCATTCTTGCATTTGGTTTGTACAAAAAATCATCGAATTTAGCAATATTTTGTCGTTTATCATCCCCCTTTTCTCTTATGTGAATTAAACAAAATATCATCGAATTAGGCAATATTTTGCCGATTTTCCACGTTTTCCAGAGGCTAAAAAGAAGGATGCAAAGGCTCCAGAGAGGGATGAAGAGGCTCACGAGAGTGATGCAGAGGCTGAAGAGAGAGATGCAGAGGCTTAAGAGAGGGATGCAGAGGCTCAGGAAAATGATGCGGAGGCTCAAGGGAGTGATGCAGAGGATGAAGAGAGGGATGCAGAGGCAAAAGAGAGTGATACAGAGGCTCAAGAGAGTGATGCAGAGGCTCAAGAGAGTGATGCAGAGGCTGAAGAGAGAGATGCAGAGGCTTTAGAGAGTGATGCAGAGTCTCAAGAGAGTAATGCAGAGGCTCAAGAGAGTAATGTCGAGGCTCAAGAGAGCGATGCAGAGGCTCAAGAGAGTGATGCAGAGGATCATGAGAGTGATGCAGAGGCTCAAGAGAGTGATGCAGAGGATTAAGAAAGGGATGCAGAGGCTCAAGAGAGTGCTGCAGAGGTTAAAGCGAGGGATGCTGAGGCTCCAGAGAGTGATGCAGAGGCTTAAGAGAGGGATGCAGAGGTTCAAGAGAATGATGCAGAGGCTCAAGAGAGTGCTGTAGAGGTTAAAGAGAGGGATGCTGAGGCTCCAGAGAGGGATGCAGAGGCTCAAGAGAGTGTTGCAGAGGCTGAAGAGAGTGATGCAGAGTCTCAAGAGAGTAATGCAGAGGCTCAAAAGAGTGATGTCGAGGCTCAAGAGAGCGATGCAAAGGCTCAAGAGAGTGATGCAGAGGATCATGAGAGTGATGCAGAGGCCGAAGAGAGTGATGCAGAGGCTTAAGAGAGTGATGCAGAGGCTGAAGAGAGTGTTGCAGAGGCTTAAGAGAGTGATGCAGAGGCTCAAGAAAGGGATGCAGAGGCTCAAGAGAGTGACGCAGAGGCTTAATAGATGGATGCAGAGGATCAAGAGAGTGATGCAGAGGCTTAATAGTGGGATGCAGAGGCTCAAGAGAATGATTCAGAGGCTCAAGAGAGTGCTGCAAAAGGCTCAAGAGAGGTATGCTGAGGCTCCAGAGAGGGATGCAGAGGCTCAAGAGAGGGATACAGAGGCTCAAGTGAGGGATGCAGATGCTCAAGAGAGGGATGCAGAGGCTTCAGAGAGTGATGCAAAGGCTCATGAGAGGGATGAAGAGGCTTAAGAGAGTGATGCAAAAGCTCAGGAGAGGGATGCAGAGTCTCATGAGAGGGATGCAGGAATTCAAGAGAGGGATGCAGAGGCTCAAGAGAGTGATTCAGAGGCTTACGAGAGTGATGCAGAGGCTTAAGAGAGTGGTGCAGAGGCTTAAGAGAGGGATGCAGAGGCTCTTGAGAGTGACGCAGAGGCTCAAGAGAATGATGAAGAGGCTTAAGAGAGTGATTTCCTACTGAGTTCCTGAGAGTTCCTGAGCCTACTGGGCTCTATCATATCTTCATTTAAAACTGTGTATAGAGTCAGCCTCCACCACATCACTGCCTAATGCATTCCATCCGTTAAGTACTCTGACACTGAAAAAGTTCCTTCTAACGTCTCTGTGGCTTATTTGGGTGCTCAGTTTCCACCTGTGTCCCCTTGTTCGCGTCCCACCAGTGTTGAATAGTTTACCCTTGTTTACCCGGTTGATTCTTCTGAGGATTTTGTAGGTTGTGATCATGTCTCCCCTTACTCTTCTGTCTTCCAGTGTCGTAAGGTGCATTTCCCGCAGCCTTTCCTCGTAACTCATGCCTCTTAGTTCTGGACACACATATATATATGTGTGTATATCACGAAAATAAACACGTGATTAAAAATGTGACAATGTCAGACCACGGAGGAAAAATGAAACAGGAATTTCCTTAAGTACTTTCGTATATTAATACATCTTCAAAAGGAGTGTTTCATTTTTTCCTCCGTGGTCTGACATTGTCATATATATATATATATATATATATATATATATATATATATATATATATATATATATATATATATATATATATATATATATATATATATATATATATATATATATATATATATATATATATATATATATATATATATATGTGTGTGTATATCACGAAAATAAACACGTGATTAAGAATGTGACAATGTCAGACCACGGAGGAAAAATGAAACAGGAAATTTCCTTAAGTACTTTCGTATATTAAATACATCTTCAGAAGGTGAACCTTCTGAAGATGTATTTAATATACGAAAGTACTTAAGGAAATTTCCTGTTTCATTTTTCCTCCGTGGTCTGACATTGTCATATATATATATATATATATATATATATATATATATATATATATATATATATATATATATATATATATATATATATATATATATATATATATATATATATATATATATATATATATATATATATATATATATATATATATATATATATATATTAAATATGACCGAAAAAGTAAGAATAATAATTCTAACACGAATTTTCTCAATCTTTCGTACATTTCTTTTCACTGTTGGAGGTAATTCAAAAATCAATTCTCCAAAATTCATTTTTATTTCTAGTCTGACGCGACACGAGCGCGTTTCGTAAAACTTATTACATTTTCAAAGACTTTATTTTACAAATACACAACTGAATAGAACTTACACATCTTCGATTTTTGTTTATATCTACATTTGAGTGAGGTGGATGGGGTGAGGTGGCATTAATAAGGTATTAATTTCATCAACACAAGACAGAACAAGAGGTGGCATTAATAGGGTATTAATTTCATCAACACAAGACAGAACACGAAACAATGGGTATTGAAATGGAAGTGATTGTAGAAAGCCTATTGGTCCATATTTCTTGATGCTTCTATATTGGAGCGGAGTCTTGAGGTGGGTAGAATATAGTTGTGCATTAATTGGCTGTTGATTGCCGGTGTTGACTTCTTAATGTGTAGTGCCTCGCAAACGTCAAGCCGCCTGCTGTCGCTGTATCTATCGATGATTTCTGTGTTGTTTACTAGGATTTCTCTGGCGATGGTTTGGTTGTGGGAAGAGATTATATGTTCCTTAATGGAGCCCTGTTGTTTATGCATCGTTAAACGCCTAGAAAGAGATGTTGTTGTCTTGCCTATATACTGGGTTTTTTGGAGCTTATTCCGAAAAAATGCCCAAGTGGGCATTTGAAGGCATAGACGACGTTGGTCTCTTTTAAAGCGTTCTGCTTTGTGTCTGGAGAGTTTCTCATGAGTAGGCTGGCCGTTTTTCTGGTTTTATAGTAAATCGTCAGTTGTATCCTCTGATTTTTGTCTGTAGGGATAACGTTTCTATTAACAATATCTTTCAGGACCCTTTCCTCTGTTTTATGAGCTGTGGAAAAGAAGTTCCTGTAAAATAGTCTAATAGGGGGTATAGGTGTTGTGTTAGTTGTCTCTTCAGAGGTTGCATGGCGTTTCACTTTCCTTCTTATGATGTCTTCGACGAAACCATTGGAGAAGCCGTTGTTGACTAGGACCTGCCTTACCCTACAGAGTTCTTCGTCGACTTGCTTCCATTCTGAGCTGTGGCTGAGAGCACGGTCGACATATGCGTTAACAACACTCCTCTTGTACCTGTCTGGGCAGTCGCTGTTGGCATTTAGGCACATTCTTATGTTCGTTTCCTTAGTGTAGACTGCAGTGTGGAAACCTCCGCTCTTTTCCATGACTGTTACATCTAGAAAGGGCAGCTTCCCATCCTTTTCCATCTCGTAAGTGAAACGCAGCACGGAACTCTGCTCAAATGCCTCCTTCAGCTCCTGCAGATGTCTGACATCAGGTACCTGTGTAAAAATGTCGTCAACATACCTGCAGTATATGGCCGGTTTCAAGTTCATGTCGACTAAGACTTTTTGCTCGATGGTACCCATGTAGAAGTTGATAAACAGGACACCTAGGGGAGAACCCATGGCGACCCCATCTACTTGCTTATACATGTGCCCATCCGGGCTCAAGAAGGTGTTATGATCTCAGCCTACAGGAGAAACGAGTCTCCCTTCTTGAGAGTTATTCAGCAAGCCTGACCTAATTAGAAGGTCTAGCAGAAATTGAGGTAATAATCCATATGTAAAATAGTTCCTTGGATATGTATATCAATTTGAGATTATGGGCAATGAAGAAGAAACTAGATAAATGACTGGCTAGGAGATGTGGACATTTTGCTGGAGGCGTGAGGCTCGCTTCTGGAGGGGCTTTGACCTCACTTGAGTGCCAGACATCGCAGGGGGAAGCCGCGCTCCGTTGAGCTCCCGTCAGAAGGGAACCCCTAGTGATATATCTCGAAGAGAAGAGAAGTGTGCGGACGTACCAGCTGTGGAATCGAGCTGGGAACGTTGTGGTCTCAAGTCCTGGTCGACGAGCAGATATTAAATCGCCCAGAAGCATTATTGTGGGCTGTGTGGAGCGCCCTGACCAGACGCCGTCAGAGGGAAAGCGCCCTCGACCAATTAATCTGTGGTAAGCACGATAAACGCTAGTTCATAGTGATTGTTTGTAGTTGGTCGTGTGCCCAGCGACAGTAGCAATGTTTATTTATAAGTTAGACATGTTTTAATAAGGCAGAAGGCCTGAAATAGGAGAGTGAAGAGGGAGGAACACGGAGCGACGTCCGTCCTCTCTGAGCTCTGGCGGACGACTGAGGGAGCCTGGCTCCGGATGGAGGAAGACCCTCCCAGCGAGTGAGGACCGCCGCCAGGCGAGGTGGAGTATGGACCCGCCCAAAACGGGGGAGTCCACTCTCACTGTATGTGGAGGACAGATAGAGGTTTGAGGCAAGCATATTGTGTGGTTATTTTTGTTTATGTGTTAAAGGGGAACATTTTATTGGAACGTCGATGGGTTGCAGGTTTGTCTTTGGGGAAGAAGTTGCTGAGAACTTCGAAGCCAGCAGATGATGTAGCTGATGAGACTCCAAGGTAGTGGAGCAGAGGACCTCGAGCTGTGAGGAGAAGCAGCAGTGAAGAGGAGTGTCACGTGCTTCTGTAGAGGTGGTGTAGCAGCCAAGAGAGCTGTGGAAGAACCTAACAGAAGGGTGAAGCACCGTAGTTGCTCAAGGAAACTTCATGATAGCAGCCTGGAGGAGCTGCAGAGGATCCTGGTAGTGAAGCCCGGAAGAACCTAAGGATATTAGGGTAGTGAACTTCCAGAGGGGGAAGGGGAAGTTCTGGTGGATTACTAGTAGGGAGTTGATAGTGTTTGGTTGTCATTAGCGTGCAAGACGCAGTGAGAGGTGAGTGACTGTTTGCATTCTTATGTCAAGGAGTGTTTTATACTGAAGTATCAATGAACATTTATACTGGTATATGTTATTGCATTCAAATGCTGATTTTCTATATATACATTATCTTGCTGATAGTGCAACAGTGTATGTAGGCTTGACCAACTTGAGGAGGTTAATAGTATCAGGTGGTAACCAGGAGATAGGATACCACTTGATAAGCTGATAATAGAGTTCTGATGGTGTTGGAGTGCAACCTGATTGTGATATTATAGAGTATAGGATTCATTATTATTATATGTGTGGATGTATCGTGTATGTGCTTTGTTCAGTAAATGTGTCACAATTTGCTGGTGTTTGCCCTTGTCCTAGTGAGGCTTCCCAGGAGGTAGTAAAGAAGGAGAGAGAGAGAAAGAACCAAGAACCACTGCTGTGGACAGGGTAAGAGGTAATACTAGTAAGTCATAGGGGATTGAGGAGATCATATCTCATAAGGAGAGAGTGGGGAGTCACAGCGGCTCGAGTGGGTGTGTGCACGTGACAACGAGGCTAAGTGTTGGAGCCGCATCCCCTAAACGTGTGACGTTGAGCCCCTCTCCAAGAGCCAGAAGCGCCAAGGGTGATCTCCTAGTATAAGCACTCTACCGAGTTGTGGATTGGGTTGTCCGTAGAGAAGGATCAACGACGACAACACCAACCAACCCACAGTCTATATAATAAATTGGGGGCCTGTGTCCGGGAGAGTGAACTGACACACCCACACCCTGTCCAAGAGTGGATTTGTACACCCTTGCTGAAATAGATAAACTGTGTGAACGCAGGTGTATATTCTCTCTTGGGAAGACTCACAGGACAAAGATGGATAAGGTGCAAGCGTTTGTGGAGTCAGGCAAGCCTGAGGATTTAGAAGGTTGCACGAGGGATCAATTGAAACAAATAGCAGAAAAATGTGGCATCAGGTTGAAAGCATCTAAAGTAGCTGGGATGAAGGATGAGATCCTGAGGCAGTTGAGAGCCAGAAGTGAAGCGGCAGAACAAGGAGCCCAGGAAGGAGCTGAAAGTAGAAAGGAGGATGATGGGCAGGATGACGTGAGATCCCAGGGATCGAGTAGGAGCAGCAAGAGTAGCCGCAGTAGCAGGAGTAGCCGGAATAGGAGCTTGGAGAGATTCCAGTTAGAGCTCCAGATGCAGCGTGAGGACAAGGAGAGACAGTTCCAGCTGGAAAAGATGAAATTAGAACTCCAGATGAAAAATGAAGCCGAGAAGGAAAAAGAGAAAACCAGGCTGGAAGTAGAAAAAGAGAAAACCAGACTGGAAGTAGAAAAAGAGAAAACCAGACTGGAAGTAGAAAAAGAGAAAACCAAACTGGAAGTAGAAAAAGAGAAAACCAGAGTAAGGGAACTGGAGTTGGAACAAGAGAAAGGAAAAGAGAAAGCAAGACTAGAGGTCGAAAAAGAAAAAGAGAGAACAAAACAAATGCAGATAGAAGCGAACAGAACCTTGGCTGAGCAAAGGATTGAACATGGGTTGCCAGAGAGCACCACCCAGGTATCACACCCACCAGATGTTAGGGTTAGGGAGAAGGACATTCCCTTGTTTGTTCCCGAAGAGGCAGAGAGCTTTTTCGAGCACTTTGAAAAAGTAGCCAGCATCAAGGAGTGGCCACAGGAGGAATGGGCCCAGCTGGTCCAGTTAAGATTGACCGGTGCAGCCAGGGAGGCATACACCCAATTGTCGCTGGAAGAGTGCCAGGATTACGCCACAGTAAAGAGCAGCATATTGCGCTCGTTTCAGTTAACCCCAGAAGCTTATAGGAAGCGCTTCAGAGAAATGATCAAAGTTGGAGCATGTACGTTTGCTGAGACAGCAAGAGATCTGGAAAGACGATTCCAGAAGTGGATTGAGGCTGCTGGAGTTGGATCTTATGCTGACCTGAAGCAACTGATGGTCATGGAGAAGTTCTTGGAGATGATGCATCCCGAAACAAAGTTCAAGATCCAAGAAGCAGGGATAAAGGAGGTGAAAGATGCCGCAGATAGGGCGGATATGATTACTGAAGCGTACAAGAGCTTAAGGGAGAACAGAGTGAGAAGCGAGGCGAGACGCAGCAATGGCAGATCCAATGGAGTCTGGGGAGGAAGAAATTACGAAAGACCCAGAAGAGTCTGGGGTGAGAAAAATTTTGATAAATGGGCAGATAAAAGTAAGTACCCTAAAACTCAGAAGAGTAGGTCGCGCACTTCGTCTGAAAGTGAGGATGGAGGAGCTAAACGAGAAACTAATCGTTATCCAGGGAATCAAGAGTCCAGTAAAGCCCCACAGAGTGCAGGTAGTGTACCTGGCTCGAGGAACTCTTATGTGAGTGGACAAAGTCAGAGCCGCTTTGGTACGTATAGGAGAGATGTCTCCCAGATGAGATGTTACCAATGTAACGGATTGGGTCACGTGATGCGAGATTGTCGGCAGGGCAAGAGAGTTGTGACCCTGGCCATGTGCGACCCCGGAAATAAATATACTAATGTGTTCCGAGACAAACCACAGAGAGCGAACTTAGTGAACGAGAGGTATAGGCCGTTCATGAGCAAAGGTTGGATCAGAATAGGAGGCCAACCTGAGGTAGAAGTTGGTATCTTAAGAGATACCGGAGCTAATCAGAGCTTGATTACGAGAAGCCTGATTGGGAATGATCGACGGTTAGCTGGCAGGAGTAAGATGAGGGTATATGGGTTATTGTCGGAGAGTGACATGCCCGTTTGTACTGTCCAGCTAAGGTCGGAATATGTGTCGGCAGAGGTGATGTTGGGAGTGTGCCCCGACATACCTGTTCCAGGAGTCCAAGTGATCCTGGGGAATGACTTGTGCGGGACAAAGGTGTTGCCGAGAGTCGTAGCGGAGACTGTGCCAGAGGAGTGCCCAGAAGGCCACAGCACGAGTGGGACACCTGAGAGTGTGAACCTGACTGACATCCGAGGAGATGAGTCAGGAGACCGCCAAGCCATTGAAAACCCTGTCTCGGTAGTGATGAAGGCAGAGGTGGCCGACAAGGAAGACGCTGGAGGAGATGAGACAGTGTCAATTAAACCGGTAGAAGATATTGATGTAGATATAGCATGGCTGTTTGATGAAGGTCCAGCCCAGAAAAATGAAGTCTCGGTGAGGTCAAAAGTGAAGATGGCCCAGCCGAAGAAGAATACTGTGGAGAGAGTTGACCTGAAGAGAGCCCAGACTGCTGAAATTAAGGGTCGGAAGGTGAATGCAACTGTGCTGAGTAGGAATGAGGAAAGAGGTGGACAGACTAAGGACGGAAGTAGAGCGTCAAGTGGTCCACGAGCACAGAGGCATAGGGATAGTGGAGTTAAGTTGTTTGAGATGTCAAGAGTTGACATGTTTCACAGACAACGTGGAGGAGAGATAATGAAGAAGAGTAATAGCCGAGAAAATGAGAGGAGTAGAGACAGTATGTGTGGAGAGATGCTTGCGAGCACTCTAGGAGAGGTAAGGCGACATGTACGGTCGAGTGCTGTTGGATGTAATACAGTGCCCGAAGAAACTTTTAGGGAACGAAGAAGAGTTGAAGGAGAAGAAATGGAGTGGTATAGAGGTGAGAAGTGTGGGAAGAGGATGATGATGCAAGCATGGAGGAATAGAAGAAAGCCGAGGACTCGATGGAGGTCAAACAAGACGATGTCTTGGACAAATGAGGAGACGAAAGGGAGGATAGTTGGCGAAGACCAGGGAGTGAAGTATGATGGCAGGAGACGAAAGTATAATGGCAGTAGATGGAAGTGTGAAGACGACAGAGGAGGTACAGACAGTAGATGTCTGACTCTGGACGTGAAGAGAAGAAGACGAGGAAACGGAGGGTGGAGACAGTAAGTAGAGTGGACCAATGGATTGCAGGCGTCCAAGGTGGACAGCCTAGCCAAGAGGTGTCAGAGAGGTCAAATCGTTTATGAGAAGATCATGTTTCTGGAGAGTTGTGAGCCAGATGTTGCAAGGTGCAACGAATTAATTGTAGACTCCTAAGAGAGTATATGGAGTGAAGAACGAGACAGTGTGGTGGCGGATGTATTATCCCGAGCTTTGCCACTGGAATAACTCTCAAAAATAAGGGGAGGGGAGTGTTATGATCTCAGCCTACAGGAGAAACGAGTCTCCCTTCTTGAGAGTTATTCAGCAAGCCTGACCTAATTAGAAGGTCTAGCAGAAATTGAGGTAATAATCCATATGTAAAATAGTTCCTTGGATATGTATATCAATTTGAGATTATGGGCAATGAAGAAGAAAATAGATAAATGACTGGCTAGGAGATGTGGACATTTTGCTGGAGGCGTGAGGCTCGCTTCTGGAGGGGCTTTGACCTCACTTGAGTGCCAGACATCGCAGGGGGAAGCCGCGCTCCGTTGAGCTCCCGTCAGAAGGGAACCCCTAGTGATATATCTCGAAGAGAAGAGAAGTGTGCGGACGTACCAGCTGTGGAATCGAGCTGGGAACGTTGTGGTCTCAAGTCCTGGTCGACGAGCAGATATTAAATCGCCCAGAAGCATTATTGTGGGCTGTGTGGAGCGCCCTGACCAGACGCCGTCAGAGGGAAAGCGCCCTCGACCAATTAATCTGTGGTAAGCACGATAAACGCTAGTTCATAGTGATTGTTTGTAGTTGGTCGTGTGCCCAGCGACAGTAGCAATGTTTATTTATAAGTTAGACATGTTTTAATAAGGCAGAAGGCCTGAAATAGGAGAGTGAAGAGGGAGGAACACGGAGCGACATCCGTCCTCTCTGAGCTCTGGCGGAC